>NC_089286.1:4874757-5144402 GCF_963678975.1 Dysidea avara
CATTGCAATAATTGTTTCGGTTTGGTTAGCTGTTGTAAGAGTCTTCCTTTTCCCTGCTATTGATAAACACATTGATCCATTAATTCTTCACTCCTAGAAACAATTAGCTAGCTATGTAGTTATGTATGCATCTCTGTATAAAACTTTTGATAGCTATATGTATTTTTAGCTATCCACAGAGCAGTGGGATGATAACCATGGCAATGCATGGTTAAAAGATTTTAGATTCCTGCAGAGAGATTAATAAAACTTGGCTAGATAACTATACTGGTTTGCATTACAAGCCACTGTTTAACAGCTCTATTTTGGCATATAATTACACGCTGTAAATCTAGAATAAAACATGCATTATATTATATGTAAAAATTCAAGTACATATATATAGTTAACTACGTACTATCAACAGATTGCTTGTTTTCATTGTCACATAATGTGTCATCATTGTAACAAATGAATGGGGATGGAATGATTTGTGTTAAGTATTACATAGAATTCATGATCACAGCACTTTACTAAAAAATCATCTGATAACTTAAGTGATAGCCTGTACAGCCACTAAGTAGCTATCACTATTATACTGCCATACTGTACATCTTGCAGAGCTACATAACTCCAAAGGTATCAGGGGCGGATCCAGAGTTTGGAAAGAGGGGGGGGCACCTTGCTGAAAAACAGTTGAAGACCAAAAAAAAAAAAAAAAAAAGGTCACAACAATAATAGCTAGTGATCCTTTACCAAATATATCACGTCTGTTATGTAAAATAAAATCCTATTTATAGCTTCATAGGTAAGCTACACTGCCTCATGAACATTGTGACTGCTTTATTAGATTAACTGTCTGCTCTATTAGAGTATCTCGATCTTGTATGCAATTTCTTGAAGGGGGGGGCATTTGCCCCAAATGCCCCATCCTGGATCTGCCATTGGGTATATATATATATACATTTATTAAAACTGTATATGCAGCTGTCCACAAGATCTAACAAGTTAATGTATATAGCTACCTTTTTGGTTTTTATAATTGAGTAGATTTTATTAGAATTGAATCACAATAAAGACACGAACTAAAAACAAGCCTTATAAGGCTGTAGTCATGATATTATGTACAACACAATAAGACATTCTCCTGGTAGCAGCTTCACATGCAACTATATATGGGTATATGACTATGTCTACCACTTAGTGCAGGTACTTGCATATGAAGAGTGTTCTTTGGTCTCATCAACCACACTATCTCACTGCATGTCAGTCAGACAAGTGGAAATAGAACTAGAGAAATAGAAGATAAGAAACAGAAATGGTCAAATCATTATCAACATTATGTATGTGTATATCTTAGAATAAAAACCTCAGTTTTACAAAGACCACCCCTTGTACAGAGACCGCATTGTAATTAGGTTCTAATTAAAGTACAGTTAAAGATGTAATTGATTAGACCATTTCATGATCATCTTTATAAAGACCACCTCTTTACATGACAATATTTGATAAGCTCTAAACATGTATTTCATGACAGGGGTCGACTGTAAATTAACTTGTAGACTAGCTAAGTCATCAATATTAAAAGTTAGCTACTCCATAACCATTTTAACTATTACACATTAAATTAACACTACTGAGATTCACCAAGCATTCTAGTTAATTGATATAGTGCTCGAAAACTGCACCTACTGTTTCCAGATAAGACATCATATGATGGGAGTATATGCATGCAGTACTGGTATGCTTGTCAAGCTAAAGTGGCTCCAAGAGGTCCCAATGACTGCTCATATAGTCTTTAGTCTCCTCATTAGAGCCATACATCTATACACCTACTGCAGCTATACCACATATGTCCTTCATGTGTCTTTGTTTTCTGAGGTTGTAGGAACAACTTCCTGCAGGCACTGTCAGTTAATTAGAACCATAATTTGCAAACCTGTTTATGCTATAGATAATGATTTAAATTTTATGGCTTCAAGGGAGTAGCTAACTTTCAATGTTGATGACTTAGCTAGTCTATATACCAATATTCTATGACAACTATATCCCATCAATTCACAGGCCATCAATGTGGGTCCCTGGTGGGATAGTTACCAAAACATTCTTGACTGCTCTATTAGAATATTTTTAATGCAGGCGACTGCTATTAGAGTGTTTCCATCATTAGCAGTCTAATAGAGGATCCAAACAGTGTTGCAAAGTAACATTGTGCAGTGTAATCCAATCAGTCCAACCTATATAATTACATGATGACCTTTATCAGGCATTTTCCGTGGGTCGCTTTCTGTTTCCCATTTTCCTCGAATTCTACTTACCCAATGTCATCTCCCATATTTTGGTCTACACTTCACTCAACAGCAAGTCATCTGTCTATCTGCATCACTTAATCTGTACCAGAATGTGTTATACAAAAATATTCCATGCAAGTGTAGTGTAACTAGTACACTGTTCATAAGTAGATGATGACCTTAAGCGTCTAGCCTTATAATAAGCCATGAAATCAATATTTGGAACTTAGCTATCATTACAATGTGAATAGGTGGTCTTTGTAAAGAGGGTGGCCTTTATAAAAGGTGGTCATGAAGTAGTTTTATTTATAGGGTCATTGTAATGTGGTCTTTGTATGGAGTGGTCTTTATAAGAAGGTGGTTATTGAGAAGTGACCACTAAACAAGGGGGTTATGACAGACTGTAGTAATTAGTGACATTCCTTAGTGATTAGATGCATTGTTTGTACAGACTTTCTTAATCTTATTCACATGTTTTTGTACTTAGTTAAATATATTCGTGTGTTTTTGTGTAACCTGTTTTCCCTCCTTTGGTTTTGTAATTAATTGCCCTTGTACTTATTTTCTCATGTGTGTTTTGTACTGTTTAATTATCCATTGTTCTGTACCTGTGGTTTTATGGTTTTATTTGTGTGTATAAATACTGTGTAGTAGTTGTACTTGTTCAGTTGTTGTATGCTGCTGTCTTAAAGTTATTAAAGTTATTGTCAAGTTACGACATACTGGCGACGAGGATAAACCATGGCCACACATAGCCGCCTGCGAGAGTTCAACCCTGCTGTAGAAGACTGGACCTCCTATGCAGAGAGGTTGGAGTTCTACTTTGCTGCCAATGAGGTGAAGGAGGCTGAGAAGCAGAGAGCTGTCCTTTTCAGTGTCTGTGGTGCTGCTACTTACAAGCTCATCAAGAACCTTCTGGCTCCTACTAAGCCTGTTGACGCTACCTTCAAGGACATTGTGAAACTGTTGACTGAACATTACCAGCCAAAACCTTCCAAAGTTGTGCAACGTTATTTATTTAATTCTCGTGTTCGCAAGCAGGGTGAGTCTGTTGCTACCTACATAGCTGAGCTTAAACATCTGTCTGAACATTGTGAGTTTGCAGGCATACTGGAAGATATGCTATGTGATCGCCTGGTATGTGGCATCAATGATAGCTGTATTCAACGCCGTTTGCTGGCTGAACCAGACCTTAACTACAAGAAGGCATATGAACTTGTTCTTGCTTTAGAAGCAGCGGATAAAAGTGCTCAAGAGTTGCAAGCCAAATCCTCCAGTGTCAACTTTGTGAAACCTAATAAAGACAGATCTTCAAAACCTATTGTTTGCCATAGATGTGGAGGCCCTCACAAAGCTCCAGAGTGTACTTTCCAGAAGGCCAAGTGCCACAAGTGTGGGAAAGTAGGTCACATTGCTAAGGTGTGTCGTTCCAGGGCCAAACCTCTGAAGTCCACAGCAGCTAAAGCTCCTCAACAGCAGCATTCACTCCAGTTAGATGAATTGTCTTCAGATTCTGAATCAGAGTGCCCTGAGTATGGCATGCACAATGTCACTGTTGGCCATTCTGACCCAATTGTTGCCACAATTGAGATCAACAACTCAAAACTACTAATGGAGATTGACACAGGGGCATCCAGATCTATTGTTGGTGAGAACACTTTCAAGCAATTATGGCCTGAAGAGCAGCAACCAACCATAACCCCAGCCAAGGTGAAGTTAAGAACATACACTGGTGAGCTGATTCCTGTTTTAGGTGTGGCTACAGTAACTGTTAATCACCATAATCAGTGTAAAGTGCTTGAGTTATTAGTTGCTGCAGGTGCTGGACCTAGCTTGATTGGTCATGACTGGCTTCATGAACTGAAACTTGACTGGACTACTATCCACAGTGTACATACAAGCTGAGAATAAGCTGCAGGCACTCCTCCAGCAGTATTCAACAGTGTTCAATGATGAGACTGGAAGATTCCAAGGAGTTGAGGCCAAGATTGTTGTTGATCCAGCTGTACCACCAAAGTTTTGTAGAGCCCGTACAGTCCCACATGCTTTAAAGCCTAAAGTGGAGATAGAACTGAAACGACTACAGCAGACTGGCATCATTAAGCCAATTGAACATTCTGACTGGGCAGCTCCAATTGTGCCAGTTGTCAAGAAAGATGGTTCTGTGAGAATTTGTGGTGACTATCACCTGACAGTCAACCGTGCGGCTAAGCCTGACACTTACCCACTCCCTAGAATTGATGACATTTTTGCTTCACTGTCTGGTGGTAAAACATTCAGCAAATTAGATCTGGCTAATGCTTATCAACAGATTCCCTTGGAGCAAAAGTCAAAGCAGTTGGTAACAATTAACACTCATAAAGGTTTGTATTGTTATAACAGATTCCCATTTGGTATTTCTGCAGCTCCTTCAATCTTCCAGCATACAATGGAGAATGTCTTGCAGGGCATCCCAAATACCTGCATTTATTTGGATGATCTGTTGGTGACGGGTGACACACAAGAAAGCCACCTTGCTAATCTGGAAGCTGTTTTGTCCAAGTTGCAAACTGCAGGCCTTCGTTTGAAACGCAGCAAGTGTACCTTCATGATGCCATCTGTCGAGTACCTGGGTCACCAGATATCAACCAAAGGAATACAGCCCACTGAAGACAAAGTTAGGGCCATAAAAGACGCTCCTGTACCTACTGATGTGACACAGCTACAGTCATTTGTGGGGAGAGTGAACTATTATGGTAAATTTTTGCCAAATTTATCATCAGCGCTAGCTCCCTTGTATATTTTACTACAGAAAAGTTCCAAATGGAAATGGGGAGCTCAGCAAGACAAAGCTTTTTCTGCAGTCAAATCTCAACTAACCTCTGAGTGTTTGTTGACTCATTTTGATCCCCAGAAGCCACTTACCTTAGCCTGCTACGCCTCTCCCTATGGAGTTGGTGCAGTGCTATCACACAGACTAGATGATGGCAGTGAGCGACCAATAGCTTTTGCATCCAGATCCTTATCTCCAGCAGAAAAGGGGTATGCTCAATTAGACAAAGAAGCTCTAGCTATTGTTTTTGGTGTCACAAAGTTTCATGTGTACTTGTATGGTCATTCTTTCACAATTTATTCAGACCACAAACCACTACAGTACCTTTTCAATCCTAGTAAAGCTATTTCAGCTATGGCTTCTGCTAGAGTTCAGCGTTGGGCATTACTTCTCAGTTCATACCAGTACACAGTCTCTTACAAACCAGGATCTCAGATGGCTAATGCAGATGTCCTTAGTAGATTACCTTTGCCAGAGATGCCTGAATCAGTTCCTGCTCTGGGAGAAACTGTTCTTCTAATGCAAAGCTTACAAGCTCCAATAACATTTAACCAGTTGAAACAGTGGACCACACAAGATCCAATCCTTTCCAAGGTGCACACACTGCTACTTCAGGGATGGCAGTATTCTAATGATCCTAATCTGAAACCCTATCAAGTGAGACACAATGAACTGACTGTATGTGATGGGTGTGTTATGTGGGGGAGTCGTGTTGTTGTTCCACAAGCAGGACGCAAGAGTGTAATGGAGCAGTTACATGATGGCCATCCAGGTACATCAAGAATGAAAAGTCTGGCTAGAAACTTTGTTTGGTGGCCCCAGATGGATGATGACATTGCTGACAGAGTGAAATCATGTAACCAATGCCAGCTGACTCGCCATGCTCCACAACCTGCCCCCTTACATCCCTGGGAATGGCCTGATCGCCCTTGGACTCGACTCCACATTGACTATGCTGGACCCTACCTTGAGAAATGGTTTTTGATTGTGGTTGACGCCCACTCCAAGTGGCTGGAAGTCAAAATAGTAAAGAGTGCTACTACTGCTAATACAACTGATCATTTACGCTCCTTGTTTGCAACACACGGGCTGCCAGAGATGATTGTGAGTGACAATGGTTCTGTTTTTACTAATGTTGAATTCCAGGATTTCTGCTCTAAGAATGGCATTAAGCATGTCAAGAGTGCTCCATACCACCCAGCTAGCAATGGTTTGGCGGAGAGAGCTGTGCAGACTTTTAAAGAAGCCATGAAGCGAGCAGATCCTCGAGAATCTTTGTCAACCCGTGTATCTAGATTTCTGTTTAAGTACCGTATGACACCTCACTCAACTACTGGGATATCTCCTGCTGAACTGTTACTAGAACGCCGTCCACGTTCACATTTTGATTTTATGTTACCTAACCTGGCAAGCAAAATCAGAAGTAAACAGCTCGCCCAGAAAGTGCAGCATGACAAGAAGAGCAAGCCTCGAACTTTGAAGATTGGCTCTAATGTTTTAGTACGTAACTTCTCAACAGGGCCTGAGTGGTTGTTTGGTACAATTGTCAACACTAAGGGACCACTTTCCTACATAGTGAAGTTGTCAGATGGGCGTTATTTCAAACGTCACATTGATCACCTGAGGAAAACTGACATTACTGATCATTATGCTACTGTTCCTGATGTGATTGATGACTTTATTCCATTTCAATCACCCACTACTACCACTACTGCACAACAAGCCAATTCAGAGCTACCTACACCATTACGTCGATCTACGAGAGTCAGAACTGCTCCAGACAGATTGACCTACCCTCCCAAGTGATATGCAGTATCTTAAATGGGAAGGAATGTGACAGACTGTAGTAATTAGTGACATTCCTTAGTGATTAGATGCATTGTTTGTACAGACTTTCTTAATCTTATTCACATGTTTTTGTACTTAGTTAAATATATTCGTATGTTTTTGTGTAACCTGTTTTCCCTCCTTTGGTTTTGTAATTAATTGCCCTTGTACTTATTTTCTCATGTGTGTTTTGTACTGTTTAATTATCCATTGTTCTGTACCTGTGGTTTTATGGTTTTATTTGTGTGTATAAATACTGTGTAGTAGTTGTACTTGTTCAGTTGTTGTATGCTGCTGTCTTAAAGTTAATAAAGTTATTGTCAAGTTACGACAGGGGTACATTTATATAATGATTTGATCATTTCCATTTTTCCATTTCCACTTTCCGGTTCTGGTTTCCAATGGTCATTGTCAGTCACATGCTAGAAACCAAATGCAAACCAACCACACCAAATAAGGTACTCAATTAACTCCTACTACATACCTTTGTCATATGACCAGCACAAACAGTAAACATCATATAAAACTAACCAAGTTATACACTTGATCATCAGTTACTACTTTCATCCAATTCAGTCATATCAACTGTTATCAATTGCTAGTCACTTTACACTATGTTAGTACTAGTAGGTCTCCTTGTGTTATTGGGAACAACTTGTCTGCCTGGTGGAGCGAAAGCTAACAACAATGTTAGTAATAATTACTTTAGTGTGTAATTTATATGTTTTTGCTGCTGCTGCTGCTTGCTGCTGCTGCTTGCTGCTGCAACTTAATGTCATAGCACAGTAACTACATGAATGTTCCTATTCTCACCATCAGGTTCAGGAGGTACACACCATCCTACCCTACCATCAACTGATGACTCCAAAATGGATACATGATCATGCCATATTAACCACACCACATGCCCTTCATTCTCAATATATTGAGTTTCCCTCTGGTGTACAATTTGAACAAATGTTACGACAGCAACTGGTACCTCCTAATGTCCTATCATCTACTGATAGCGTTGCCATTACAATCACTATTGCTATGGATACTCAAGTTGCTAACAGTGGTGATCATGATCTACAAATAGGAATAAGTGATGGAGCTTCTTTTGTAGGATTTATAGTTCAAGATAAACATAATTATCCCAATACCTCACCATGTCGCCTTGAAGAAGCTGACATTAGTACTGGAATACTTCAGAATATTGCTGGAGGAAGTGGCCCACTAGTGGCTTCTCGACGTTACTCTGGTGAGATAAACATTCATATCAGACCAACAGAGAAATGGGGATCCTGTCACACAGAACATGATGAAGGATATACTAATATTGCTAACTATCAACGTCTCCTAGACCTCACCAAGGGATTGTATCTTGACATGTACCGCCATAGTCCTTTGGAAAAGTATCGTATTAAATACATTGTAGTAGATATCTACCTGGACTAGAACTATTATTGACTATATAGTGTGTAGTGTGGAACATGTAGAATTTGTTGTAGGAGAATAACCTTCTCTGTTACTTGTTGCATTGATCATTGAAAATACATATGCACAGTATATAGTATGTGAGTCCTCAATAACTCATAGATAGAATTTCATTTAAAATTTGTCTCATAAAAGTGTTGCTTTATCCAGTAAAATATTATTATAGTGGATAGCTATCATTTTATAAATGGTGACTCCAAGATGAAGTCAGTTGTGCATACAAGCATTGATAAAAAGAGCCGCCACAAGTTTAACATATGGAAGGCACTGATACAAGTTCACAAATGATTATTAATGTTATTGTGCCCATGCAATTATAGTAAGAGAGTGCAAAAGATTTTTGACATTATTGGACAGGACCACTGGCAAGGAGGAATAGAGTGTGTCCAGACCAGATATATATAGAACTTTGCGTGGGAGGATCAAAACAAAAAAGTGTTCGTACAAGCACAAGTTTTTATTTATTTTATTAATGCTGAAGGTCTGTAGGGCACCTGGTCCTACAGCCTGCTCAAAGACCTTAGCTACTTAGACTTTAGCTACTTAAGGTGTGTTTGAAAAGTTGAAGAAAGGAGAAAAAATCTATAACTGGACCTAGGTAGCCTCGAACCTGCAGCCATCAAGTTACGCTCAAACGCTTACAAGAGTCTACCAGGTGGTCAGGATGTTTTCTCCTTGTTATTTTCATGTATTTATATTCATAGGAATTCTAGAGAGTAACTCATTATCTCTAAGTACCCCAAGTAGAACCAAATGGACACTAGTTTATTTATAATACTTTACAGCACAAGTGCTGAAGGTCTGTAGGACACCTGGTCCTACAACCTGCTCAAAGACTTTAGCTACTTAGACTTTAGCTACTTAAGGTGTGTAAAGTGTTCTATTATATTGGGCAGTTATGGAACACTTTAATAGACCACAGTTTTATATCAGGTAGTTATAGAACTGCCAGGTGTATTTTGCAGACTAATTCTATTTTGCAGGCTAATAGCCTACTATTAGTGAGTAATCACTCATTCTGGCCAGTACAACTAAATCAACCAAGCCAGTATAGGCTGATAGCCTGTACTGTGCTGGCTGACCAGTCAGCCCAACCAGTAAGAGGAGAACCACTGGATTTAATTTATAGACACACTTGAAGATTTTGATGATGGTTGCTTGTGGTCAGCAGCAGTGAACGTTCTTACTACGATTTGTTCACATAAACAGACAAGTCCTAGGAATATCACGGAAATGTGCTTATTACAGTACCACAATCGTAAACTTTTAGTTGTTGAGAAGACAGATTAGACTCACAAAACGACTAATGCAGGCACAGCACAGTGCAACACAGTTGCAATGCCTATTGTACCGATGATAACACTACTCTGTGAGTTTCTAATTGTTTCGTGTGTCTTGTATCTCAAGTTGATATTTCTCTATACCAGATAAAGCACTGCCTTTCACTCGTGCTGTACGGGATATAGCACTCAAAAAGTGGTCTCGAGACGAAATATGGCACTCGGCTTTGCCTCGTGCTATATTTCCCATATAGCACTCGCGGCAGTACTTTATCTAGTACATACATACATACGTACGTACGTACGTATGTACGTACGTACATACATACATACATACATACATACATACATACATACATACATACATACATACATACATACATACATACATACATACATACATACATACATACATACATACATAATTACATACATACATACATACATACATACACATCATAGGCGGCGGAAAGGGGGGGGCTAGGGGGCTAAAGCCCCCCTTCGGTCTGCTGAGGGGGGCTTAGCCCCCCCTCAGAATGATATCACACCGAAATTATCTTTCTTGGAGTGGGGCTGAAAACCGTGATAAAGATCGAGATACTCTAATAGAGCAGTCACTCTAATAAAGTAGTCAGTGTGTAGCGAGCTATGAAAGGATTTTTATGTAGTTTATCAGCTAGGAATGGTAGCTGGTGAGGTGGAAAGCTCTTGTCAGTTGGTTGCGACCTTTTTTTTTTTTTTTTTTGGTCTCACCTTACCAAACTATAGAAATAAGTCTGGGTCAGCCCAGCCCCCCCTCATATCAACTACTTCCGCCGCCGCTGATACACATATATATAGCTCTTACACCATGACTGCATTGGGTATAAGCACCTTGGCCCTCGAGCCTGTTTCAAGTGTATGTATCAGCAAAATCCCTCACGGCCATGGTATAATTATTAACTAAACCCCAAGAATGGATAAATTCAAGGCATAATACCATACCTGTTTCACTGTCCATACAAAAGTCTCAATAGTAGCAGTGAAATTTATCCCGTATTTCACTGGTAGCAGTGAAAAAGCTGTAATTGCAATTTCATTGGCTAGAATTTATGTTAACAATTAGTGTTGACACATGTTTAGTACATAGTGACAAATTGCGTACATGGCAACGCTAATGTACAGCATGCGTATATGCAGCGAGTATGGTATTAACTGGGAATAGCATGGGTAGCAGTGAAATTTTGGGATAAATACCACTCTTGTTGTATTGGAAATGGTAAATTTCACTCGGCTTCGCCTCGTGAAATTTATCTCCATTTCCAATACAACACTCGTGATATTTATCCCAAATTTCACTGCTACCCATGCTATTACTAGTACTAATAAACTGAAACAATCATAACTTTGGAGTGCAATAAACTGTTCAGTTCACTATTGTTTTTTAAAGATCAAAATCTTTATTTGAAACCATGCATATTTGAACAATGTAAACCAATGGCTATGGGGGATAAAATCACTGGTACATGCATGTACATTATACAGCAGAAATGTTCGTATTTGTAACATTATATGTGCATATAATATATATATATCACTTTATAGGCACACTCACCTGATAGGAAGTAAAGAATTACAGAGCATTCACCCTGTTCCTTTTATACATCATATCTAATGATCGATAGTGGTTTTACTAGCATGGGCCAATATCCATTGGAAGATTATTCATACATCATTATGCTTCACACACAGTGCCAGAAAAATTACAATTGTGGGATCCTGTCTTGTCTGAGTTACATTCTGGCAGCATTACTCTACTTCTCACTTTCACTTTCAGCTGCCCAACATGTGCTGTTTTTTGTGCTGGGCTGGTAGGCAAGGACAATCCATCAAGCTCAGGAAAAATAAAAATAATGAATTTTTTGGTGTTAGCATTTGTACTATATTAAGCATACTAACTTTGCTATTGGGAGGAAGTTAATATAATAAGTTAAGCAGTTAGGACTATAGATTACTCACCTATTTAAATCTAGTTGTCCTCTTTGTGGTGTTCCATGGTCTGCTCAACTATGGCTGGCATGTGGCAGGTAGCAATATGTCATATCACTCAGTGCATCCATACCAGGCATTGTCCGAATGATTATTTTACTGATCAACTTGCTGTTTAGTATTGTTAATTTTGTTTCAGACTAGCAAGTTAGCCTTAACCAATGTTGGAGGGTGGCTCATTATTCATAGTTCATTACAGTCTTACATGTACCTGATTATTTATTAGAGTTAGCTGAATGCTCTATTAGAGTATTTTGATCTTTAAATCTTTATCTTAACTTATTGAGAAGTGAAAAGGTTGATTAATTAAGTCCTTCTCCTGACATCAAGACTAGTCCCATCTTTCTATGCCTAGCGATGTAAGTAAGCTCATTTACATTAAATATACGATAATAATTACTAAATTTAGGCAGTGGAACATAGTGATGCAGGCAGGGGGATCTGAAACATAAAATTAACTATAGATGGCTTTAACTAATTGAAACTTAGCAACTACACTGAGCCTAGCCTAACCTGTATGAAACCCAAAACCATAATTAAATGCTTGTGTCGCTCAGCATAATGAGTCAAAACATATCGCATCTTTGAAATGGTTGGGCATCAAAGCTATGAGCAAACTGTGTTCCCATGATATTGCCTGGACAATGTTAAACTTCAAGCAGTGCCTTTTAATGCCCATGCTAAAGTGGTATATATTACAGGACAGTTATAACTTAATAGAATTTCATGGTTAATATATAACGAAATTACCAACATATTGACTTCAAATAAACCAAAATTTGGTGGAAATGTACAGACAGAGAGATATACAACAATAACATCACAGCACCATCAGTACTACATAGCTATGTAAGTTGTCAACTGAATGGACTTAGGACTAGATAGGACTTGACTGTTGGCAAAGGACTAGCTACTCAGTTTAAAATAGGCTCCGGCCTATTATGCCGCCCAAAATTTTACCTATTATGCTTTTGAGCATTGCTCAAAAATTAGGCCTATTATGCTCAAAATTATGCTTTCAAAATCAAGATTATGCTCTAGAACTGACTGTTTTATTAGAGTATATCAGCCTTTCCTGACTGCTGTATTAGAGTAAGTGACT
The DNA here is from genome assembly GCF_963678975.1 of Dysidea avara. Taxonomy (NCBI): domain Eukaryota; kingdom Metazoa; phylum Porifera; class Demospongiae; order Dictyoceratida; family Dysideidae; genus Dysidea; species Dysidea avara. The sequence continues at coordinate 4,887,553 of NC_089286.1, forward strand.
GCTCTATTAGGGTATCTCGATCTTATTTCTGCAAAGTGTGAATAACCAACAAAGAAACGGTTTAATAAGTTATATTACGTGTTTTTAAATATGAAATGCACGAATAATACTATTGGCAGTGAATATTTGCTTTCTTTCAGGCGCGCGTATTGCGCATTTTAATTAAAATTTCAAATATCGTCCGCCTATTATGCTGGCATTATGCTTGATGCTTTTGGTCACCTATTATACTTTAAATTATGCCGGCATAATCGGCCGGTGCCTAGTTTAAAACAGGGCTGGGAACTACACTAGCAAATCCCTGAGCTCACATAGTAGCTCACATAGTAATATTATGATCTTGGCTGCACCATTTTATTTAAACGCACAAAATTATGGTTTAAAGCACATAATTATTAATGCATTCTAGAGGCATGGTAATCTATAAAAATAAAAATAGCAGCTTATTATCTGATTTTCTTATATGTTGTAATTTTCTAGTTGCTTGGCAAGTGGGTGAAGTGTATTATGGTCTTTATAATATGGTAGGGAATTTCAAACTGGTAATAAAAATTGAAATGATATTGTTAATGTCAAGAATGTACATAGCTTTGACAGGTTCTGTATATTCACTGGTGTAAACGTTTTATGAATAATTGGATATGCTTGATGAGATAAGGTTTCCATAAAACTGAAGAAAACATTAATTGTGACCAGATGAGAGAAATATATATAGTTGCTTTTCACAGTTGATGTTAATGCTATTGGAAAGGGTACATTGAAGTACATAAGCCTAGTACTTTATATACTTTACTGAGAATATGGTGATAATTTAGAAATTTAATGATAATATAACTCCTAGATCATGACAAATTTCTGTTTTTGGTTTGGTGCTGGTTCCGGTGGAACGTGGTGTTGTGATGGTGGATTTTAAAAAGGCTTTCACTTAAGCTAAACAGGAGATAAATTTGCAAACTGCAGTATAATAAAAGTCAAATAATAAAGTTACCACCAGCGAACGACTAAGTTTCCTTGACTCCTTTGGTGTTTGTTGATTTCCTGTACTGCCAGGATGGAAACTAGGAATAGCTAGCATTTGTAGTGTGTTGTTACCTCTCAGTGATTGAAGGATACATAGAATGGCTTCTCCACTAATGGGGTGGCTTCTCCACTAATGGTGTTGCCTCTCATCCCCAGTTTTACTAGAGATTTATTCGTGCTTAAAGTATTAACAATATCACCAGCTACATCATCAGTGATATCATTGTGGTGAATGCAGAGTTCCATCAACATATTGACTTCCTTCACTGCATGAAATAGTACTTGAGATGCAGCAGAAGATAAGCAGGTATCCTCCATGTCCAGAACTGTAAGCATAGAGGAGGGATGCAATAACATTGTATAGAGCTCTTCACCCTCTCTAATTGTCCGGTTACCATTTATCCACAATCCTTGCACTTTGCAGCTGAGGATGATATCTCTGATGTAAGAGAAGGAAGATCTAGTCAGGCCACTATGGCACAACCATAAAGTGTAAACAGTAGTACCACTGTGATTAAGATATTTGTGAAGAATGTGAAGGCCATGGTCTTGGATATAACAGTCATACAAGTTGAGCCATGCCCACTGTTTGTGGGAGGATGAGATGAGAAGAGAGACACAGGCACTCAAGACCTGTAGCTGATAGGCTAGTACTGCCAAGATAGGTTTCTGTATAAGTTGCCTTTTCAATGGATTTGCACCATTAATTGGTCACAAAGGAATGCACTAGAGATGGCAATTTCATCATCCCCACCCGACGAGGATTTTTTAAAAGAAGGTTTCTGATCTTTGGCAAGCATGACATAAATGGTAAACATGTTTAAATGAGATCACTCCAGAATTTTCCATGGAGAAGACAAAGCTCTTATTGTTTCCTTGAAGGTCAGTAATAATAGAGTAAGCTGGGTATTCCTGAACGGTTAGGTGGAGGAAGTTAACGGTCACTGTTTTCTCTGTAAGGCCAAAATGTTGTGCTGATTGTACCAACCATGTCTGGGAATGCTGCTTTAATGTCTTCAGGATGTAATAGCTTGTTATTGTTTAGGGCCTCAAGTGATAGCTTACCAGTTGCTTTATTATCTTATTATAAGGTTCTGGCAGGGTTGCAAGATTAGTGATAGTGTTTTCAAGTGTATGACCAGACTGGCAAGGTGTCAGTATATTGCTTGACAGATGAAGTGACTATATAATTCAGTGGAACATTTTGGAAGGGGAATCCCAAGTTGGTAAAAAAACAAGAGGATGGACATGTTCAGTGGAGTAAAGCAAATAGTTGGGTGATTGTGAAGATACTGCGTGAACTCTCCAATTTTATGTGAATTTCCCTTAACTGACTGTCCAATATAGCATTGTCGTTCTTGTTCAATGAAGTCCAAAATATCTACTCTAACGGTTGCTTCCCTTTGAAGACTCATGAGGGCCAGATGACACTAGCAAACCACAAAGAGGTAAAACCTTTCGATTTTAATTTTAATTTAAAACCTTTCGATTTAAAACCTTTAGATTAGTGTTGTACCAATATCCAAATTAGCCGATTATTCCGATAGCTGATATTAGGCCTGCGCCTATTATGCCGGCATAATCTTGAGAATAATAGGTCACCAATTTCGTGAGAATAATTCCGGAATAATAGGATGGTTACAGGGATAATTTTAGAATAATCGGACGAACACGGGAATAATCGGTGGAATTAGGGGGCGTGTCTCTTCTTGATTACCTAGAAGAAAGAGTTAAGCTACTACAAATGATGTAAAGCTGACAGGAGTGCTGGCTGAAAGGAGCTGAAAAGCCTCTAAAAGATCGATATACTCTAATAGAACGCTCGAATACTCTAATAGAGCAGTCAGGTCGTTTCATGTTAATAATTTTTTTTTTTTTTTTACCCGGGCTTGATGGACTGCCCTTGCCTACCACCCCCAGCACATAAATGGCCTGTGCTGGACAAACCGGGACTTTCTTAGTCCACGGCAAACTGAGACTCTGCCCGAATCAGCTCCACAATTGGGGGAGTCTTAACATAGTGACCGATGGATGAGCGGGCTCCGCGGATGCATTGTATGGAGGACCGCGAGAGAAAAAGATAGACAGCACCTTCATGTTAATAATCTGCAGCAAGCATCAGGGATTTAACGGCATGATTATCTGCAATTCTGAAACTTGTACATCTTATACCAGTGTATCTTCTTCAAGTCTGAGCATTATTATCTACCTAACTTAGTAGCTATAAGGTAGTTACAGCATATTATAATACACTAATAATTAAATACACTTGAATTATCACTGTGGATAGCTATTCTAAGTCTGCTAACTACTTATAGCAGCATCTTGAAAACTAAGTGACTATATACCGAATGGGAATAATTATGGAATAATAGGCTGGATACAAGAATAACAAAAAGAATAATAGGGAAATTTTTTGGGAAATTCTGGAAAGAATAATAGGTAAAATTTTGAGCATAATAGGCTCAGGCCTAGCTGATATTAAGCAACATAATTAGCTGATACCGATAACCGATCTGATATACACTAACACTCATCCTCATCATTATTAAATGACTCATATTAGTGACATAAGTATTGATATACCTCTCATTCTAGGCTAAAATGTAAAGTTAGATGTATACCACAAGTAAAAGTTACTCATGGTTAACAGGTTTTAAGTACATTTTACTACTGCTAGACAAGTGGCTGGTACTACATAGAAACCTAAAACCTCAGTTTACTGTTGGGCATGGCCTAAAACCTGACAGTTTATTATGGGCATGGCTTAATTATAGTCACTGCTAAACCATCAACACATGACTTAATTAAAATGCCAAATAACTTATGTCTAGCCTCTCCCACATCATTATATTACACAGCACAGTGGAGATTAATATTGGCTTTGATTTATTCATAACCAACAGTGTTGGGAGTAACGCATTACTTATGTAAAGCGTTACGTAATATTATTACTTTTGTGGTAACTAAGTAATATAACGAAATATGCTATAAAAACAGGTAATATAACTCAAGTTACTTTACTTACAAATGTAACGCGTTACTAAAGTAATATAGTTACTGTAACGAATCTAATATTACATAATATTATTACTGCAAGTAACAAAGTTACTGATCTCATTAGTGATGCACTGAGTAATGCCTAGCCACAATGAAGTAATGAAACCTACTGAATGAAGCTTATTCACCAGCTTATAACCAAGATTTGCACATTGTCCAACAATGCAATCATGTTACGTGATAAGGTGGTAGTTTCACATGTGTCAGCTTAAGGCTGTGGACACAAAGTAATATAATATGTAATATTATTATAGTTACTTTATTTTATGGGTAATATGTAACTGTAACTAAATAGTTCAGTTGCAAGTAATATGTAATATGTAACTAGTTACTTTTTAAATGTAACTAGTTACTTTTTAAATGTAACTAGTTACTTTTTAAAAGTAACTTGCCCAACACTGATAACCGATTAATTGGCTAGTAGCCAATATCAGCCCGATACCAATTATTGAACCGATTATCAGTGCAACACTACTTTTGATGCAATTGCACCTGTATTAACTTCTACCATATAATCTACACTTTTACTACCTTTATAGCTAGCAAATTTTTGAGGAGGGTGCTTCAGCCCCCATGCACCCCCATAAATTTGACCTTGAATTACTTGTGGAAATAATTTTGTACATATAAGCAGCTAATAAATATCTAGTATAGCTAAAGATTGTTGAAACCTCACAGGTATGTGTATACTAGCATCAATTAATATGGAAATTAAATACACTGTTAAGTGGCAGAGTCACCACATTGTATATTAATGTGCAGCATGGCATTATATGTGCCACATAGCTTCCTTAATTTGCCACAGAATATTATTGTACAGTCACAACAGTGCATTTTTAGTAGTAATGTTAACAGTAAAACAATTAACAACAATTACACCTAACAACAACGACGATGACTACACACAACGAGTAAAATTCAAGTACGTAGCTAGCTACATAGATCGTTTATTCTCATTGTAACATATGTGTCATCTAAGGCATTCTCCTTGCACAATGCAACTATAATGATATGGGTGTATATGGCTATGATGTTTGTCACTTTGTGCAGAAACGTGTGACCTTTGGTCTCATCAGCCACACTATGCCATCATCAGTCACATGTTAGAAACCACAAACCAATCACACCAAATAAGGTATTCAATTAACTCCTACTACATACCTTTGTCATACAACCAGCACAAACAGTAAACATCCTGTAAAACTGATGGCGTTCTACACTTCATCATCAGCTACTAGTCTCATCCTATTCAGTCATATCAACTATTATCAATTGCTAGTCACTTTACACTATGTTAGTACTAGTAGTTCTCCTTGTGTTATTGGGAACAACTTGTCTGCCTGATGGAGTGGAGGCTAACAACAATGTTAGTAATAATAATGTTTAGTGTATGTGTAATAGTTGTATCACAAGGGAACGTGATACAACTATGCAGGCTAAGAGCCTGTGGGTGATTAATCACCTAAACCAATACGAGACTGACCACTGAATTCATCATATAGACCAACGTGGGACAGCAGCAACTAACATTGTGACTATGTTTGTTAACATAAACAAGCAAGTCCTATGGAAAAGTTCAATTAAGCAATTTACAAGTATTTTAAAGCCACTGCATTGTTTTACAGACTATTTACTACATTTACTAAACATCTATAAGGTATGCTACACTGTAGAATGTTTGTCTGGTGTTACTTGAAAAGTGGGTGTGTCCATATTAAAAAATACAGCTAACTGCTTGTGATTTGTTCTCGCCTTAAACCAATGTTCTCAACTCATAGGATGGCAAGGGTGACAAATCGTTTCCATCTGAGCGCTGTAGGATACAAAATCAAAAGCATGGTTTTCATCATGTGATCAATAACAAATTCCCACAATCAGTTTCGGTTTGAGTTTATATAAAAAATTGTCAGTATTGCTCATAGCCAGCCATGGTTTATAATATATGTACCATGAAGTTTGCCTTTTGAAGTTAGGTGGCTTCATGATACATATCTACTTGACACCTCAGATCAAAGAAAATCACAGGATGATATCATGGTATAGCCCTGACCACAAATGCCTTCGATGCTGAGGCAACTACAAAGCATCAGTTCCCTTTGATTCTTTATAATTGAGATGTTTAAAGTTTTGCATTGTGGGTTTGAGTTTAGCATATAGGCTTAACTAGACAAGCATTCTCTTTAAGGAAAATAATTGTCATCAGCTACTATGCACCGCTAAACAATTGCTTACGCAGTGTTGGGGATGGTTTTTTATACAACACATTTCGACCATTAGTACCCTATATTCCTCAGCATTTACTTTAGCACTTTAGACCATCATGTTTTAGACATCCTTAGCTGGGTTACTTGGCTAGAAATGGTACCACTAAAACCAGCAAAACCCACAATCATTTCTTTTTTGTGAATACCACAGCCCAAATTTAAACCCACAATCGATATCTAGATACCTTTGTGTATAAGTAATGTGTTGAATGTAGGTTTGCCATACCCAAGTGGTATATATTACTTATACCATGGCCATTTGGGATTTGCCTAATATATATGCCCGCGTACTCGGGCCTGCAGCCCCTGGGCCTGGGCATATATATATTATATACATTTATGAGGTTCTGTGCATAATTAATAAATAAATATATATATACATCAGGCAAACCATAACTATTAAATAGCTATATTGTGTTGTTTGCTGCTGCCACTTACATGCTGCTGTTGCTACAATGTGATATCATAGTACAGTAACTACATTTAATGTTCCTATTCTCAAAATCAGGTTCAGGAGGTACACACCATCCTACCCTACCATCAACTGATGACTCCAAAATGGATACATGATCATGCCATATTAACCACACCACATGCCCTTCATTCTCAATATATTGAGTTTCCCTCTGGTGTACAATTTGAACGAATGTTACGACAACAACTGGTACCTCCTAATGTCCTATCATCTACTGATAGTGTTGCCATTACAATCACTATTGCTATGGACACTCAAGTAGCTAATGGTGCAGACCATGACCTGCAAATAGGAATAAGTGATAAAGCCTCTTTTGTGGGATTTTTAGCACATGATAAAGACAATTATCTTTCTATCTCACCATGTATCCTTCGAGAAGCTGACATAAGTACAGGAATTCTTCAAAATGGTGCTGGAGGAAGTGGCCCACTAGTGATTTCTCGGTGTTACTCTGGTGAGATAAGGATTCAGATCAAACCAACAGAGAAATGGGGATCCTGTCACACAGAACATGATGAAGGATATACTAATATTGCTAACTATCGACGTCTTCTAGACCTCACCAAAGGATTGTACCTTGAGATGTACTGCCATAGTCCTTTGGAAAAGTATCGTATTAAATACATTGTAGTAGATATCAACCTGGACTAGAACTATTAGTGACTATATAGTGCGTAGTGTGGAACATGTAGAATTTGTTGTAGGAATGTATTCTTCACCTTTAGCGGATTAGGTTCTTCTTACAATATACTGAGACTACTACTTAGTAACATTTATAAGATAGAAAAGAAGGGGAGGTCGGTAGCTAGCAGTGGTAGCACAGTGGTTAGCATGCTTGCCTAAAGCTCCAGTAGTCCAGGGTTTGAGCCCTGGCTGAGTTTTGTGAGGTTTTCTGTTTAGTAACCCTTTCTTGTCTAATTTTATTACTGTAGCCAGTATGACTTATTGAACTGACTTTTGGTTCAGTATTCACTGCCAATTTATAAACCCTCAGGCCCTTAGTAGTGCCCTCATGCATTACAGATTCAGTCTTTTGGGTTTATAAATTTCATAGACTCCACATTGTGCCCGTATAACTATTATAATATTATAATAATTACCTTAATAAAAAGTGTACTAATTTATATACTCAACTGTATGCACAATACTCTTGCAATATACTCTGTCATATATATTAGTGTCTGGGATTCAGATACGTATTATATGTATGCATATATTTTTTGCAACATGTTGTGTTGGTTGTAGTTACGTTAGTTGTAGCTGGTATCAAACTATTGCTGCCATTATAAATACCACATAATTATTTGTAGCATAGCAATTGCATCACTGCAGGATATAGATGAGTAGCTAGCCAACAGCTGGGATAAACTGATAGCTGCATAGTATGCAGCCATTATATAGATGTCAGACATAAAAGAATATTGTTGAATGCCTGACTGTTGTATTAGAGTTTTAAGAAAATAGATTTTGGTGTCATCAAAATAGCTAAATTTCATATAAATAAATAGATTATACAAAGTGTATTATACAATTCATGTAGTGTTGTATCTTGCCATAATATTCTCCAGTGGCAATCATATATTAACCACATACTATAATTGAGTAATCATGCATGCACTTGGTGTTTCTAAATGCTGTCATTTATCTGCAATACTTGTCTAGACTTAGTCTCTACTAAACTAAGCTCTTCCAACATTAAACAACCATGGATAACCAATTACATTAAATGTCTTTCTAAAAGAAAACAACGTGCTTACAACCACGCTCATAAAACTAATCAACCACGACACTGGACTAAGTACCACAACCTTAAAAAAGAATGCCAGCGAAAATGCCGTCCTGCTTATAACAAATGTGTGTCTGATATGGTTGACCCAAGCAAAAATACAGTAACTAAGAAACTATGGACATATATTAAAAGTAAGAGACAAGATAACATTGGCGGTGTGGGCCCACTTAATTTCCAGGGTGAAACCCACACTGATCCATTGGCTAAAGCTAACATATTTGGTAACTACTTCTCATCAATGTTTACAAATGAAGATACTTCTTGTATTCCAACTATGGAAAGTGAGCCTCTCCCTTGTGTCAATTCTATTCAAATCCACATTGAGGGTGTTGCAGAATTTTTGAGTAACATTGACCCTAACAAGGCTAATGGGCCTGATAATCTCCCAGCTCATTAGAAGTTAGCCTTGAAATTGCCCCTGCCCTAGCATTAATATTTCAAGCATCATTGGACCAGGGTAAACTACCAGAAGTCTGGAAGGAGGCCTCAGTTGTTCCTGTTTTTAAAAAAGGAAACCTTTCAGACCCCTGTAACTTCAGACCTATCTCATTCACTTGTTATGTGCTAAAATATTGTGTACTCTACTTTATCAAAATGTCTGCAAAGATATGAAGTACTCTGTGATGAACAGCATGGTTTTCACACTAACAGAAGTTGTGATACCCAGTTAATTACCGCTGTTAATGATTTTGCTGAATGCCTAAATGAAGGAGGCCAGTGTGATGTTTTAACTCTTGACTTTAGCAAAGCATTTGATAAAGTCCCACATGCCTGGCTGAATCAGAAACTCTCTCATTATGGAATTCGCGGACTAATATTAACTTGGCTCCAAGCTTTTCTAACCAACAGATCCCAACGTGTCATTGTAGATAACATGAAAAGTCATGCAACTCATGTACTTTCAGGTGTGCCACAAGGAACAGTGTTAGCCCCCTATTATTTCTGATGTATATCAATGATCTCCCTACTTGTGTTTGTAGTAAAGTTAGACTCTATGCTGATGATGTCCTTTTATATTCTTATGTTTATTTGAAGGATGATTGCATCTCTCTACAGCAAGGTTTAGATGCTCTTGAAGAATGGTCACTTAAATGGCAATTACCTTTCAACCCTTCAAAATGCAAATTGTTTACATATTACAAATAAAAAGATCCCAATTACTCATACTTACTTTATTGTAAAATCTCCTATCAAGGAAGTTACAACCACCAAATACCTTGGAGTATTAATTGACAGTAAGCTTACCTGGAGCAACCACTTACAGTCTGTTGCTCATAAAGCTGCCAGTAAATGGTTTCCTGCATCGTAATCTAAGACAATGTCCCTCCGATATTAAAGCAATATGTTTCAAGTCAACGGTTCATCCGATCCTTGAATATGCTTCCTCCGTATGGGCCCCCCCATACCTATGTTAACAATGTTAACATTCAGAGACTAGAAGCTGTACAAAGACATGCAGCCAGATTCTGCTTCAACAATATTTCTCCATACTCCAGTGTGACCAACATGTTAGAGTCTTTAGATCTACAGAGCCTCCAAACCAGAAGGAACATAGCCAAACTCATTATTATGTATAAAATAATCAATAGAAATTTACACATTCCCTCCAACTTACTGATCCCCAATCAACGCGATTCAAGAAGAGGATACTTCACCCAATTACAAACTAGAATAGACTCATATAAAATTTCCTTTTTTCCCTCCACTGTTAAGGTATGGAACTCCCTCCCCCCACTGTAATTAACTCCCCTAGACTTAATCGGTTTTACAATATGATTAATACCTGTGCATTATAATCTCTTTTGATTTCTGCACAGTAATAAATATATATTTGGCATTGGATGTATAGTCAGTATAGATCATTTAGCCTAGCTCACTTGACATTCCACATTCCATGCAGTCACTTCTTGAAATTTCAATGTACATTATTTATGTATTATCCAGGAGTATATATACTAGTATATGATATGCATGTGTTACGATGTGTATAGACTTGTATATAGGCATGGTACATAGCTAATTAATTGTGTCTGGAGTACTCTGGACCTCTAATGAGCAAGAATAATCAATATGGAATTACTTGCAAAACAGGAGACAATTCTTGAGCCATGCATGTGTTTTACAGTATCATCATCATGACATTATATGTATCAATCAGGAGTGGTACAGTAGGAATCAACTTTAGCGATGAAAGTTGGACAGTGTCATGGAGTTTATTCTGTGAATACTATCCCACTAGGGACCTGTGAGAAGGCTTAAAACCTGTGAATACAGTGAGTCAGAAACATGTTGCTGAAACGTGAAGAATGCAGAAATAATCCCAGTTTAAAACATACAACAGACATCAGCTAAAGAATGAAAACTATAAAGATGAAGAGATCCACTGATCTGGAATCATGTCCCCAGAAAATCTTAAGCTGTAATTGAATTATTTAGACTGCTAGACAATGTTTAAAGCTGAGAAATTAGCTATAATTATGGCAAATTAACATTTTGTTATGACACTGTCACAGCATCATAGCCGGTATAGCTATATTGAGTTAGCTAGACTATTATTGATCATGAGCTAAAATTAGAAGCAGTTTTGAACACAAAACCACAGAAACCGATCTATAGGTCTTCCAATAGACATCATCTATGTCTGAAAGTCAAATAGCTTGAATAGAAATGGCACAGCATAAAAGCTTTAAAGGTTTACGGTTGAATTTCAAGGGCAACCATTCACACATTAAAAGGAAGTCTGGCTATATACACCGAGGGTAATTTTAAGTTCAAACTAATGCATACATCGACCACTGTTCATTTTTTCATAATATGCCTTCTTTACCAAGTAGACTAGTAATGTTTATGCTCTGCAGTTGCTGCAACAATACCTAGAAACTTATCATTCCATTTGCTTGATCTGTTGTAGCTACATTACATTCAATTTTCTAAACCATATATGCATGTGCTAAAGATTTCTCAGTTAAATGAATGTTCACTATGAAGCATGGCTTCAAATCCACATCTTCACTAACAAGACAAGATAAAAATGTGCTGTTTGCTTGAACCTGGGTGTACTAGCTGGGTGCTTGCTAGTTAGCTATGGGTATATATCCTTCAGCAGTACTGCATGACTGTACTGTTATCATACAAGCATGCACTTGACCATGCACCCACCAACTAGCTATATAGCCTCCAATAAGAATTTTATCAACTTTAAGCATTAAGTCATCTGCAAGTCCCTTTAGTACTGCATTTGTTGTCACATGGCAAGTCCAAGGACTCATTAGGTTCAATAAGTTGCACAACTGACATCCTCAACATTCTTCCTATTGCTAGCTATAGCCAGACAGCCAGTCTTCCCATACCATGCAAAATTGAAAGTCTTGTATCACTTTTTCTGTCAAGTATCACAACTTTGCTGTTAAAACTATGTATGCTACTCAGCATTGATTATCAATTCCATCCATAAGGTCATTTGCACAAGATCATATGCACAAGACAAAAACTAACTTGATAATGACTAATATTTCTATAAGTACATTATCTGCTACACTGCATGAATATGGCAGCTAAAATTCCTTTGCTCTAGAAATTTTCTGTGTATCACCATTTCTTTTTGTTTATACTGTAAGCAAGCTTACTTAAAGATTTGATTAAAGACTTCCCATCATATCTAATAGTTAGCTTGTGTATTAGTTGCATATCCTCAGAAGTGGCTGTAAGTACACCTGCTACTGCTTTTCAGCAGAGCAGTAATGAGCAACATGCACAGTATCAAAGAACTAACTATTAGCTACAGCTATAGACTTGTGCCACTGAGTGTTTTTAAATATTCAACCTACATATTATGTAATCAGATTGGAACAATCATGCATTGTCTCTTAATGAAGGTATGCAGCTACTTCAAGCATCATTTAATAGAATCGTTATAGTCAGTAACTTGAATTACAACAAAATAATGCATACATAGTTACATACTGTGAACTTGAATATTCTTTCAGGTGGTAACTTCCTAAATGGTAACATAGCTAGCTATAAAGTGTAAAATGAGCAACTCTCCACATTATGAGCCACTTTTGATCACAAGTTATCATTTTTATGCATTCTCAGAAAGTAAGCAAAATAGCTATGGAGGTTAAGGCATAAATTTTGGAAGATCATGATCAGTCTTAATGTCATGCATGAAATTCACTAAAGTAATTCACTTATAAATTTAATGGTTATGTTATGTAAAGAGTTCATATTATTATGAACTCTTGTTACTGACAGAGTGTCGGTTGATTAGAACACATAAACCTTTTGCATGAAAGCTACACAATTACAGTGGCAGATACAGGGGGGTTACAATGGTTTCAGCTGAAATCCCCTATAAAAATAGTGCACACACCCCAAATTTATTATTACGATTCATGTGGATGATAAAATACCAAGAATTATACATAGTGCACCGTATTGTATTGGGACTTTTTCTACTGGCTAAACTTCATACTTTTGCCTTTGAAATCACTGAAAATGCCATTACGGCATTTAAGCGTGTTAAGCGGCTCTATAATAATTAGGCTGTTGCTATTGTCCCAGTAGTCACGTGAATATTAGACAAAAAGGGTCCTCAAACACAGAAAAAACACAAAATCTTTGATCAGGAATTGAACCCAGGACCTCCAGTGTATGAACCCAGAGTCGTTACCACTGTGCTACGTGGCTCCCCAGGGGCGGATCTAGGATTTATAAAGGGGGGGGCTAACTCAAGGTACTAATCTCTTGGGTAGAGGTAGCGAAACACACTTCCCAGCATGCTTCACATGCTGGAACTAAGGGGGTCTGGGGGCATGCCCCCCCAGGAAATTTTTGAAAAATAGATGCTAAAACACTGCAATTTGGAGACATTTCCACATAAAATTCATAATATTTTCTGCCTGTAGATATTTTATATACTGCCTTTAGATTATAGTTTTGGCTCTCTGAAGCATTTTGCTAATGGAAAAGTTTGGGTAGGTACAGACAACCAAGTACATGATGCACCCCTCTCACAATTGCACAACACTGAATAGGTGCATGTTAGAATAATAATGTTGAAAGTGGAAAATTTTGAAATTTGAACAATACAAGATTGAATCTGAGAGCATTTTCAATGGAAATTGTGAACCTGAATTAAGTATTGTCATACATATTAACTACACAAGTAGATGAATGAAGCCCTTTAAACAGACCAATTCATTTCATTGCATGTATAGGTGCAGGCAGATTTGGAAAAATTCCATAACAGAACCAACTACATGTTTCCAGTGAATGTTCTATTAGAGTAGTTAGCTGACTGCTCTATTAGAGTATCTCGATCTTGTAAACCTCCAATGCTGATTCGGGTCCTTGTTGCATAAATTTTAGCATAAATCCACTGATAATACCTTGGAAAGACGTTTATAAGGTGGTTTTATGAGTATTTGTATTATTAGTGATCATATAATTATGCTAAGACAAAATTTCATTATAATACTCAGCATATTGATCAAGTAAGGCCTAAATATGAAGGGGGGGGGGCTTCAGCCCCCAAAGCCCCCCCCCCCCCCCCCCTGGATCCGCCCCTGCTCCCAGCTACACATGTCCCTTAGCTTCTACCTTATATATGTCCAAGTGGAGTAAATTCTATCCTGAAGACAAAGGTGAAGAAGAAACCAATGCTGAACCCAACCCTAACACTAATACTTGTCGCACCCTAAAGTTGAATACTTGGGGCAACTACTAGACACATGCCCTAAAGTGGCATAGCATACAACTAGTGTGCTTGATAGTAAGAGAAATCTAGTGGACTGCTGGAACAATAGCCCTGACAAAATATTTTCAGCTACCAGAACAATAGCAACTTCGAAATAATTATCGGCTTATTCGTTGCTAGCTAGTTTATGCCATAGATCTATGTATAGCTATAGGCCACTGAGCTATCAAGTTAACATTTACCCTAACTGGACAGTCTGGGATCATAGTTATTGAAAATTTCCTGAAAACCCCAATATATCCACCACTGAATTATATGCACTTACAAGAAATGGCTATATACAATATGGCATAAACTCTATACCTATTATGCTATAGCTCAGTTAATGGTTCAGGTTAGCTATCCCAGAATTATGCCAGCATAATAGGCTAATGCCTACACAGTGAATTACAGCTCAGAAAGGGAAGGTACAAACACTGGACTGGACTACTGGACTGATGTTTTTTGGTACAATTTTCAACACTTTTGTTGGGCACATTGGCTGGTACATTTTCTTCAATAGATTATACTTGTTTTAGTTATAACTTCTTGAATGTGAGTGTGACATGTCCCAAGCATTATTATTCCATTAGTTATGATATTAGTGAAATTTCATGATAATTGCCTCCTTGGTGCCTTCTCTACCAATCCATTCTATTACGCAGATAAGAATTATGCACATGTATGATGATACTAAATTAAAAGCCAAAAAATACCAGTCCAGTAGTCCAATCCTGTTTGCATACACTTTCCCCAAGGCCAGAAAGTCTACTATAGTTACATACATCATGTGACCTACACACCAACTACAATGCCATATTTGGGGTAAACAGGATGTGACTAAGCACATTCCTGAATAGCTGATGTTATTCAAAATCAATGTCATCATATCTGATAGTATTCCCCTTTAATTCATTGGGGAATACCATGCAGCATTTGGTCTCAGGGATCTATAGCTATATCCCACAATTCCCCTCTTTGGCTTCCCCATTGGTATAACTATGTATCGTGCTGGCATGGCTTACATCAAAAGGACATGCTTACATTACAACACCATGCCACCTGTCATAGTTGCATCCATCTTTCATGTATGGCCACTGTATAGTCTCTTAAATGTAGCTATCCAAATTAGTTCCTCAGTTTCTCAGGCTTAAGCACTTACGCAATCTTGCATGTGCACGTGGATATGATGATGAGAGATGTATTATTTGTTAAGGCAATAGCTGTAATATACAAGATAAGTAGCTACAGGAGTCTAGACTCAGGGGTATGGGAGGTGGAAGGGTGCTACAGTTGGGGGTGTCCAAGATTTATGGTGGTAGTAGTAGGTATGCGAATTCTAGGGGGGATCTGGGGGCATGCCCCCCAGGAAAATTTTGAAATTAGGTGTCAGGAGATTGAATTTGGAGGCATTTTCGGTAGTTTTAGAATACTAGTACTTTTTAATACATGCTTGACTGTTGTATTAGGGTGACTGCTCTATTGGGGTGACTGGTCTATTAGAGTATTTCGGCAAGTTATAATAACCGGTGTCACAGTGATATATGTTTCCCCGGGTAACGTGTTTCCCGCACACATATCCCTAGGGATCCGTGTTTCCCCGCACACATATCACTAACTCGCTAGCGACCTACAAGTCACAGTGATATGTGTTTCCCCGGGTAATATGTTTCCCCTTTATAAAGTCATGTGCAACGTACGTAGTGTTATAGCATATAGGCGCGCATGCACTTTTAATAATCATAGCTAGCATGCAGCCATACCTATACAACTAATGCTATAATTATACATGTTGATGGAGGAAATCAAGCCATTCACTGGCATTCAACTATAACTGCTAAACTGTGCTGTGATTTGGCTATGTAGCTATAGCATCAGTTTAATAAAACAGTAGCTACAAGTACATGTATACAATAAAATACTATCTCTAGCTATATAGAGTAAATCATGTGGTTGCAGCTATGTATAACTAATCAATGTAGCTACAGCTTTGGCATGCAGTCAGTCATTATCTACCCCCTTGCCGGTTCTATCTGGGGTTCCCCAAGGGAGCATTTTGGGACCTCTACTCTTCATTATTTACATGAATGATTTACCATCTTGTGTTACCATGCATCAGTAAAACTTTACTATTCATTGACGACACCAAGATTTATAATACTGTTTGTAGTCCTGGAGATATTTCACTGTTTCAAAATGATTTAGACTCAGCAACTTTGTGGAGTACGAGATATAATATGTCCTTTAATCCAAAAAAGAGTGTCCACTTATATTAATGCAAAAGTCATCACTAATTACAAAATAGCTGACACACAGGTTTTAACAAATAGTTCACATAAAAATCTCGGAATTATAATATCATCAGACCTATCTTGGGATCAACAGTACCAAAACATAAGACCTACAGAATGCTAGGACTGCTCCATCGCAGCTTTAGCAAGCATCAAACAATGACAGCCAAGAGAACTTTGTATATTTCCTTAGTGAGATCGCAAGTTATATATGGTTCAGTGATTTGGAAACCTAACCATATCAAGCAGAGGGGGGGGGGGGGGGCTGAAGCTTCCTTCATATTTAGGCTTTACTTGATCAATATGCTGAGAATTATAATGAAATTTTGTCTTAGCATAATTATATGATCACTAATAATACAAATACTCATAAAACCACCTTATAAACATCTTTCCAAGGTATTATCAGTGGATTTATGCTAAAGTTTATGCAACAAGGACCTGGATCAGCATTGGAGGTGTACAAAATCGAGATACTCTAATAGAGCAGTCAGCTAACTACTCTAATAGAACATTCACTGAAAACATGTAGTTGGTTCTGTTATGAAATATTTCCAAATCTGCCTACACCTATACATAGAATGAAGTGTATTGGTCTGTTTAAAGGGCTTCATTCATCCACTTGTGTAGTTAATATGTATGACAATACTTAATTCAGGTACACAATTTCCATTGAAAATGCTCTCAGATTCAATCTTGTATTGTTCAAATTTCAAAATTTTCCACTTTCAACATTATTATTCTAACATGCACCTATTCAGTGTTGTGCAATTGTGAGAGGGGTGCATCATGTACTTGGTTGTCTGTACCTACCCAAACTTTTCCATTAGCAAAATGCTTCAGAGAGCCATACCTATAATCTAAAGGCAGTATATATAATCTACAGGCAGAAAATATTATGAATTTTATGTGGGAATGTCTCCAAATTGCAGTATTTTAGCATCTATTTTTCAAAATTTCCTGGGGGAGGGAGGGGGGGCATGCCCCCAGGCCTCTCTAGTTCCAGCATGCTTTTGCTGAGCCCCCCCCCCCTTTATAAATCCTAGATCCGCCCCTGTCAAGGACATCACACTTATTGAGCAGGTCCAGAGAAGAGCAACAAAGTTTATTTTAAATGACTATAGTTCTGATTATTAGTAGGCATTCCAGCCCGATTTTTAAATTTTGGAAAAATGGACTTTTTATATGCTCAATAGATAGAGTATTGAATGCCGATCTCAGAAATATATAGTTTGTTGGGTTGGTATTAACTATACTTTGGCATACACAGTGCTTAAAAACTGAAAAAAGGTTTTTTTTCCCCATACATTTTAAAGGGGAAAATGGCACAATTGAATCAGGAAGCCATCTAGCAATCTGGACTGCCTTGAAACTGCAGTTGCTTCTAGCTGCAGGTTTGTACACGTAATGGGAGTAACTTCAGATCGTATCGGATCTCAACAATCTTTGTATGCTTTGTGGTGAGCAAATATGTTTCACCTATTGCACACTTCTCAATACAATGGTGCATACCCACAGGCAAGAGGCTATCTCAAGTAAGCAAAAACATCAAGTTAACAACTTATAAAGGTAAACAGCTAAAGTAAAGGTGTCACAATGATGCAACAATACCTAAGGTGGAGTTGTGGTTTCAATTACGGCATTGTTGTGCCGACTTTGAAGTGGTTTGTATTTTTGAGTTAATGACACAGCCATCAGAAAATTACTCTGGAGCTGAAAATCGCTAACCCGAGCGAAGTAACTATGCACTTTAAAGTAAGCACCAGTGACTACCTTCCATCCGACAGTACGTTTTAAAATATTCTAAATACATTACCAGGCTTGAAAAGATTATAAAACAACACAAAACTTACTTATATGTAACGCGCACGACAAAACTAAGATTTTCATGATGATCAGCGTGTGGACAAACCCCATAGCCATTTTCATCCTCATTGGTATGGAAGGTAATCCGTGCCAAAAATGAACTTATAAATAAAAGCATATTATAAAACCAGGAAAGCGGCGCGAAGCGCCGCTTTACCGTTTATCAACCATATCCCAACAAAACACGAACTGGCCGCTTATAGATCTATGTAACCATAGATAACGCGCTCCAGGTGTTTCTCTACACATCTGTCTACGGCTCTTGAAAAAGTGAAGGGATTTCCAAGAATGCGAAGAATTAATGGCCTGCAGCTCAGCAGACTCCATGAGATCCCAAGATACAGCCCGAGACGCACTTTCCGAGAAGTTTACAAAGTGAGTGAAGGTGGTGAAGCTTCAGTATGTCCTGGCCAAAATGTAGGGCCAGGTGAATTTTTGCTTTGGGCGAGATCAAATTTGACGGGGGGGGGCTGTTTTTTTTGTAACCGTTACTGCGTTAGGCGACTAAGACTTGGATGGGTTTTGTTATAGGCGCTTTGAGTTTGCATACATGCTGACATAAGGCAAATATATTGATACCTGCCCTATGTTCTCCACATTAACAAAATTAATAGTGCTCTGGCCCAGCATTCATGTATGTGGCATGCATTGTAAATCAATTCAGTACATGGTCTTGCACACATATTATATTGAAAGTTCTCCCATTAAGGAAGTTACATCTGCCAAATATCTAGGGGTCACCATTGACGATTTTGCCTTAATGATTTTTCAAGTCGCTCTAGTGTTACTAGCATGCTAAACACACTCAACTTACCTCCTTTACAACAAAGAAGAGAGAGATCTAAACTTGTAATGACGTATAAAATTATTATTGAT
Organism: Dysidea avara; assembly: GCF_963678975.1. NCBI lineage: Eukaryota > Metazoa > Porifera > Demospongiae > Dictyoceratida > Dysideidae > Dysidea > Dysidea avara. The sequence goes on from NC_089286.1 coordinate 4,906,931, forward strand.
CTTGTTGATATTCCCAAAGATTACTTTACTCCTAATGATTCACGATTAAGAAAAGGATACTACAAGCAACTGATAACAAAAATTGACTCATAGAAATTTTCCTTTCCCCCTCAGTGATTAAACTTTGGAACCCCCTCCCTACATAGTTAATTCTCCTTCCCTGGATAGTTTTTGTAATAACTTAAGTGATTATATCTGTGCATTATAATCATTTGTGATTTCTCCACAGTACTTATACAACCAAGTACTAAGAATAATAAGAAATGCAGTCGAGATTACATCATAAATAATAATGTAATGTTTGAGAAAACTATGAGGCCTGGAGACATAAACTAACCGGGGATAGATTCGCCTGTGAATGAAGGCACAACCATATAATAATTATGCCTGTTCATGCTGATGACTTTAATGTACATGTAATTCTGTGATATGTACAGTAAGTGTAGTGTAGTGTGATATGTGCAATAAGTGTAGTGTAGTGTAGTGTGATATGTACAGTAAGTGTAGTGTAGTGTGATATGTGCAGTAAGTGTAGTGTAGTGTAGTGTGATATGTACAGTAAGTGTAGTGTAGTGTGATACGTACAGTAAGTGTAGTGTAGTGTGATACGTACAGTAAGTGTAGTGTAGTGTGATACGTACAGTAAGTGTAGTGTAGTGTGATACGTACAGTAAGTGTAGTGTAGTGTGATATGTACAGTAAGTGTAGTGTAGTGTGATATGTGCAGTAAGTGTAGTGTAGTGTAGTGTGATATGTACAGTAAGTGTAGTGTAGTGTGATATGTACAGTAAGTGTAGTGTAGTGTGATACGTACAGTAAGTGTAGTGTAGTGTGATACGTACAGCCTGTACGTATCACACTACACTACACTTACTGTATGTATCACACTACACTACACTTACTGTACGTATCACACTACACTTACTGTACGTATCACACTACACTACACTTACTGTACGTATCACACTACACTACACTTACTGTACGTATCACACTACACTACACTTACTGTACGTATCACACTACACTACACTTACTGTACGTATCACACTACACTACACTTACTGTACGTATCACACTACACTACACTTACTGTACGTATCACACTACACTACACTTACGGTAAGTGTAGTGTAGTGTGATACGTACAGTATGATAGCAGGTCTCCTCGTGTTCATGTTTACATGCTTAGGCACGACACCAGACATTTACGTTACCTCTGGTATTTTGTAGTACACAGGTTTTAGGTGTATTTTATTTAGTGCCCGTGTTTTAGTGTAATGCTCTGTGTAGTTTACTGCTCTATCTAGTGTACATGTGCACGTGTGTGGTCTAATGCAATGTAATGTGTATGTGTGTGTAGTGTAGGTTTATGTGTGTTAATCGGATGGCTGCAGGTTCGAGGCTGCCTAGGTCCAGTCATGGATTTTTTCTCCTTTCTCCACCTTTTCAAACACACTTTGTGTAACAACTTTAAACAGGCTGTAAGACCAGGTGTCCTACAGACTTTCAGCACTAGTGCTGTAAAGCCTTAATAAATAAAAATGTGTAATTAAAGTGGTTACCAGCTGACGAGTCCTGCCACTTAAAATAATAAGGATGAAAAGTCTTTCAGTAAGACTTCCTGGTTGAGGACAGTATCCCTCAAGAATAGGACTGTAAGTTAACTACATCCATTTACATGGAGTTATGTACCGAACTCATCTTTCAGCGATTATGGCAATCATACATGCTGAGGTGGCTGAGTCTGTCTGTGATCACGTGGTCTTCAGTAGCATTCGTTCTTCTACCCATCCCACTTAGGAGGAGCTACATTTCTACCTTCTAACTATATCACCTGACTGCAGACAATCCAGTGACAACTACCATACAGTGGTTACATGCCAAATGAGATAATTAATTTTATAAAATGTATTTGTGAATAGCTACACATTCCTTGTAACTGGCATATTATAGTACTGTTGTCATTTCCTACAGGTTGGCAGCATCAAACAAGACCTATCTACGATGTACTAGCAACAATACTGTGTCAAACAAATACTCAAATTACTGCACACCATGATAAACCATTACATCACTCCATAATGCAGACCACACTGAAGATGGCACCCCTCTCACTAGGGTCCATATCCAATACTGTTCAGTAGCAGCTTGGACAGTCACAATAGTTTCTAACAGCTTGGATTGTCACCATGGTAATGGTTTAAATGATTTCAATGGTAACAGTTTCGACAACATCCAGGACTATTAGGAGATGGTAACCTTGACAACCTGTGACTTCAGTGACGTGTCAGTATCTGACATCCTCAATGAAGTACAAGTGTCACTAGATGATATTAATAGTACCTACCACCCTAGTACACAGTCTGGTCCCACTTCACAGCCACAGCAGCCAATTCATCCAGTAAGGTGTTGCATGATCCCTTGGTGTTACGCAGGAATTTCCCACAGATCACCAGACAAGGAGGCAGCAATCAGAAGTATTGTAGTCAAGTTGAACACATGGTTCCAGCTAATGATGTGAAGACACCACTTGAACTGGTTACTATGGTAAACATTGTAGTTTTGTACATGTACATATTTTTGTATTTCATATTTGAATTTACAGTTTTATTTATTCTACACATTATATAACAAGTTTGACATTTCATTCTAACACTATCACACCTTATGTAGTCGTATATTCTAGTAAAATGAATATTTAATAAACGTGAAGGTATAAGTACTATAAAGTATCACTAAAAATTCAGTAGATGAACACATGTAGACCAGCTTCTTTACAACAAATGTGAATAATTCCCTTAATTGCCATTCAAGCATTACAAAGGTTGGCCTATGTGTGTAATGTTCACCTTCTAGAATAATCTTATCACGTGTAAAATCAACGCATGCGCATGTTACAACAGCATTAGTATGGTGTACGCATGTTACATCTCCCTTGTTACAGAAGTGTGTTGTAGGGATACAACTACAACTGACAACATTGATTATGTGTGCATAAGTACAATCAATATTAACTGTGTGTGCATCACAAGTTTAATATCCAGAGTCAGTGTACCTCGTGGGTTTTCTAATCGTTCTTTGTGAGCGTCTCAAATTAGTAGGCAGTGCGATTGGGTTCTGCGGTGGACTTTCTCCTTCAGCAATGCCCGTCTCCATAGTGTCATTTATAGTATCGTTCTCTAACCAATCGTCACTAGCATCAAGTTCATTTTCAGTGTTGGTGTTTCTAGCCTTTAAGTGCTGTCGGTTCCTTCGATAGACTTGTCCTTGTGGGGTTTTAATGACATATGATCGAGGAGCGAACATATTTAATACAGTTGCTGGATGCCATCTATCTCTTCCTTTGAACATTACTTGGTCCCCCTTTGAAAATTCTCTGAGTGGCTTTGTATGTTTATCATAGTAGTACTTCTGCCTGTCTTTTCTTTTCGTTAACTCATTTTGTACTGCTTTAGGGTGTATTGTTTTAGGTTGTAAAAGTTTGTTCGAAGTTGGAAGCCGGGTTTTGGTTCTGCGTCCCATGAGCCGTTGAGCAGGGGATCCTAGTGCGTCAGACACTGGTGTATTTCTGTATTCCAAGAGTGCTAAATAAGGATCACGTTTGTCAAGGATAGCCTTCTTGAGTAGATTCTTTACTGTCTGGACAGCCCTTTCAGCCATGCCATTGGAACGGGGGTAATGTGGGCTTGATGTACGGTGTTCAAAAGAGTACTCTGAGGCAAACTGTTTGAAGGTGTCACTGGAGAACTGTGGTCCATTGTCAGTTATTAGTCTATCTGGTATTCCATGACGTGCAAATTGTGATTTGCAATGTATGATCACCTGTTTACTGGTGGTTGTGTTCAACAAGTTCAGTTCAACAAATCCAGAATAATAATCAACCAGTATAAGGTAGTGTTGATTATTGAAAACAAAGAGGTCCGCACCCACCTGTGACCATGGACGTTCTGGTACTTCATGAGCTAACAATGGTTCTTTCATGTTGCTTCTCTGGTACGTACTGCATATTTGGCAATGTGAAATCATTTCCTGTATCTGTGAAGTCATTCCTGGCCAGAATAGGACATCTCTAGCTCTACGTTTGCATTTCTCGATGCCTAAGTGTGAGCCATGGATGTGTTTCAGCATTTCTTGCTGCATTTTCTTTGGAATGACCACTCTCTCGCCCTTGAATACAATGCTGTCAGACAATGAGAGCTCATCACGGTAATTCCAGAATGGTAAGCACTCTTTTGGAACATCTCGTTTGCTGGGTGGCCAACCGGCTCTGATCATAGATGATAATTGTTGCAATTGAGTATCAGTGTTAGTTGCTTCTTTCAGCTGAGCTAGCTTTTCATCAGACATCGACACAATAGACAAGGCATTGACATCAAAAATTTCTTCTAAAGTCTCATCATCTTGTAAAAATGCTCTGGACAGGGTGTCTGCAAGCACTAACTGTTTACCAGGACGGTAAACCACATTTATTGAATATTTTTGTACTGTCATTATCATCCTTTGTAGGCGAAGTGGTGCTTGACACAGGGGCTTTTTCAGGATTGCTTCTAAGGGTTTATGGTCACTTTCAACTTTCACATTGGGTACACCGTAAATGTAGTCATGGAATTTTGTGCACCCAAATACCACTGCTAGCATTTCCTTTTCTATTTGTGCATAGTTTTGTTGAGTGTTGCTAAGTGATTTTGAGGCATATGCTATAGGATGTTCATCTTGAATTAGAACAGCACCCAGTCCTTTGGAGCTGGCATCGACAGATAACTTGATGGGTCTGTCTGGTTTAAAATACTTCAGCACTGGTGCAGTAGTGGCAAGTTGCTTGAGTTTTAGAAAACTTTCTTCGTGTTCATGGTGCCACTCCCACATTGAATCTTTCTCTAGCAGTGCTCTGAGTGGTGATGCTATTTGGGAGAGATTTGGAATAAATTTTGAGAGATAAGTTAGTATACCTAAAAAACGTTGAAGAGCTTCCTTGTCTAGTGGTGGTGGCATGTCGGTAACTGCTTGTATCTTCTTTGGGTCAGGTTGAAGCCCTTGGTTGGTAAGGATGTGGCCTAGATAAGCAATGCGTTGCCTTTTCATTTGACACTTTGTCTTGTTGAGTGTTAAATTACGATGTCGGGCTCTTTCTAGAACTTGTACCAATCTAGCATCATGTTGTTGCTCATTTTCTCCCCAGACAAGAATATCTAATCCAAAACAGCCAAGCTGTAAAAAAAGTGTGCGGCCCTCAGAAAGGCTGTGGTGAAAAAAGATGTGAAATCCAAGGTGGCGGCCAAGAAATGGCTGTGATGGTAGGTTAGTGGTAAAAATTTTAATAATGACAATTCAGGTGAATTTTTGTGCCGCTTCACAAAAATTCACCTGAATTGTCGTTATTAAAATTTTTACCACTAACCTACCATCACAGCCATTTCTTGGCCGCCACCTTGGATTTCACATCTTTTTTCACCACAGCCTTTCTGAGGGCCGCACACTTTTTTTACAGCTTGGCTGTTTTGGATTAGATTTCATTTCTTTTTGTATTTGTATACCCCAAAGCCGGCCTATGGCCAGCTTTGGGACTTTTTTAACCTATGTTTTTTTCTTTACTACAGGAAGAAGAAAAGATGAAGTAGATGTACTTTAAATATTTTATCAGTAAATGTACAAATTATATATACTGTATAATACATATGTGACCGGATTTGCGAAAAGGGGTCCAATTTGCCAACTTTGACAATTGATAACTTCAGATTGGAAAGAGCTATTGCCTTGATATTTGGGCAGTGGTGAGCACCACTATAGCTGAATACATGGTGAAATGTTCAGGTTAATATGTTACTTGAACACTGAGTTATGGTCTCCAACATTTACGGAATTGGATGTGTGTGGAAGACCCCTTTTCGCAAATCCGGTCACATATATTGATTACAGAAATCTCCATGGTGGTTTCTTTGTAACTGAACACTCTACAAGGTGACTTCTTCTAATTGCTCTCTCTACAGGGTGAATTGTTTGTAGCTGAACGATCTACAAGGTAACTTCTTCTAGCTGATCTCTCTACAGGGTGATGTGTTTGTAGCTGAATTTTGTATAGGTGATTTGTTTGCAGCTGAGCTCTTTACAGAATGGTTTCTTTGTAGCTGAACTCTCTAAAAGGTAACTTCTTCTAACTGATCTTTCTACAGGGCAATTTGTTTCTGGCAGAATTTTCTACAGGGTGATTTCTTTGCAGCTGAACTCTCTACATGGTGGTTTCTTTGTAGCTGAACTATGTACAAGGTAATTTCTTCTAGCTGATCTCTCTACAGGGAGATTTGTTTGTAGCTGAACTATCTACAAGGTAACTTCTTATAGCTGATCTCTACAGGGTGATTTGTTCGTAGTTGAATTCTGTACAGGTGATTTGTTTGCAGCTGAGCTCTTTACAAAATGGTTTCTTTGTAGCTGAACTTTCTCCAAGGTAACTTCTTCTAACTGATCTTTCTACAGGGTGATTTGTTTGTAGCTGAACTATCTACAAGGTAATTTCTTCTAGCTGATCTCTCTACAGGGCGATTTGTTTGTAGCTGAATTCTGTACAAGTGATTTGTTTGCAGCTGAGCTCTTTACAGAATAGTTTCTTTGTAGCTGAACTCTCTACAGGGTAATTTGTTTGTAGCTGAAATCCCTACAAGGTAACTTCTTCTAGCTGATCTCTCTACAGGGTGATTTGTTTGTAGCTGAACTCTCTACAGGTGATTTGTTTGTAGCTGAACTCTACAAGGCGATACTTCTAGGTGATCTCTCTACAGGATTCCTTGTTTCTAACTGAACTCTCAACAGGGTGATCTGTTCATAGCTGAACTCTCTACAGGTGATTTGTTTGTAGCTGAACTCTCTACATGGTGGTTTCGTTGTAGCTGAACTCTCTACAAGGTAACTTCTTCTAGCTGATCTTTTTCACTGCATATTTGTTTGTAGCTGAGTTCTCTACAGGGTGATTTGTTTGCAGCTGAACTCTCTACATGGGAGTTTCATTGTAGCTGAACTCTCTACAATGTGACTTCTTCTAGCTGAACTCTCTACAGGGTGACTTGTTTCTAGCTGAACTCTCTACAGGTGATTTGTTTGCAGCTGAACTCTCTACATGGTGGTTTCTTTGTAGCTGAACTCTCTACAAGGTAACTTCTTCTAGCCGATCTTTCCACAAGGTGATTGAGTTTTTTGCAGCTGAACCCTTTACATGGTGGTTGCTCTGTAGCTGAACTCTCTAAAAGGTGACTTCTTCTAGCTGAACTCTCTACAGGATGATTTGTTTGCAGCTGGATTCTCTACGTGGTAGTTTCTTTGTAGCTGAACTCTCTACAATGTGACTTCTTCTAGCTGAACTCTCTACAGGGTGACTTGTTTTTAGCTGATCTCTCTACAGGGTGACTTGTTTTTAGCTGATCTCTCTACAGGGTGACTTGTTTCTAGCTGAACTCTCTACAGGTGATTTGTTTGCAGCTGAACTCTCTACATGGTGGTTTCTTTGTAGCTGAACTCTCTACAAGGTAACTTCTTCTAGCTGATCTTTCTACAGGGTGATTTGTTTGTAGCTGAATTCTCTACAGGGTGATTTATTTGCAGCTTAACTCTCTACAAGGTGACTTCTTCTAGCTGAACTCTCTACAGAGTGATTGATTTTTTTTGCAGCTGAACTCTCTACATGGTGGTTTCTTTGTAACTTAACTCTCTACAGGGTGATTTGTTTGTAGCTGAACTCTCTACAGGGTGATCTGTTCATAGCTGAACTCCCTATAAGGTAACTTCTTCTAGCTAATCTTTCTACAGGGCGATTTGTTTGTAGCTGAGTTCTCTACAGGGTGATTTGTTTGCAGCTGAACTCTACATGGTAGCTTCTTTGTAGCTCTACAATGTTACTTCTTCTAGCTGAACTCTCTACAAGGTGACTTGTTTCTAGCTGATCTCTCTACAGGGTGACTTGTTTCTAGCTGAACTCTCTACAGGTGATTTGTTTGCAGCTGAACTCTCTACATGATTGTTTCTTTATAGCTGAACTCTCTACAAGGTAATTTCTTCTAGCTGATCTCTCTACAGGCCGATTTGTTTGTAGCTGAACTCTCTACATGAAGGTTTCTTTGTAGCTGAACTCTCTACAAGGTGATTTCTTCTATAGCTGATCTTTCTACAGGGTGATTTGTTTGTAGTTAAACTCTCTACACAATAGATTCTTTGTAGCTGAACTCTCTACAAGGTGATTTCTTCTATAGCTGATCTTTCTACAGGGTGATTTGTTTGTACCTGAACTATCTACATGATGGTTTCTTTGTAGCTGAACTCTCTACAAGGTAACTTCTTCTAGCTGATCTCTCTACAGGACAATTTGTTTGTACCTGAACTCTCACATGATTGTTTCTTTGAAGCTGAACTCTCTACGAGGTGATTTCTTCTAGCTGATCTTTCTACAGGGTGATTTGTTTGTAGCAGAACTCTCTACAAGGAAACTTCTTCTAGCTGATCTCTCTACAGGGAGATTTGTTCGTAGCTGAACTCTCTATACATGATTTGTTTGCGGCTGAATTCTCTACATGATGGTTTCTTTGTAGCTGAACTCTCTACAAGGTAACTTCTTCTAGCTGATCTCTTTACAGGGTGAATTGTTTGTAGCAGAACGATCTACAAGGTAACTTCTTCTTACTTATCTCACTACAGGGTGATTTGTTTGTAGCTGAACTTTTTACAAGGAAACCTCTTTTAACTGAGCTCTGTACAGGGTGAATTGTTTGTAGCTGAACTATCTACAAGGTAACTTCTTCTAGCTGATCTCTCTACAGGATGATTTGTTTGTAGCTGAACTATCTACAAGGTAACTTCTTCTAGCTGATCTCTCTACAGGGTGATTTGTTTGTAGCTGAATTCTGTATAGGTGATTTGTTTGCAGCTGAGCTCTTTACAGAATGGTTTCTTTGTAGCTGAACTCTCTACAAGGTAACTTCTTCTAGCTGATGTATCTACAGGGTCACTAGTTTGTAGCTGAATTCTCTACATGGTGGTTTCTTTGTAACTGAAGTATCTACAAGGTGACATCTTCTAGCTGATCTTTCAACAGGGTGATTTGTTTGTATCTGAACTCTCTACAAGAAATCTTCTTCTAACTGATGTTTTAACAGGGTGAATTGTTTGTAGCTGAACTCTCTACAGGGTGATTTGTTTGTAGCTGATCTCTATACAGGTTACTTATTTCTAACTGATCTCTTGAATTCTGTTCAGGGTGACTGCTCTATTAGGATGACTGCTCTATTAGAGTATCTCGATCTCGCACTTGCTACACCAAGTTGGATTTCGTGTTATAACTCCGTGGCTTTAAGTCTGATTCTTCTACACCATTGAAGAGCCTTTCTAAGATGATAACTCCATCTGTACAGCGATTTTGAAAGCATTACCCCAAGCGGTTTACCTGGTAGGCGTGGCAAGCATAATAATAATAAAATAAAAATATTAAAAATTAGCTAATCTCGATTGCGTAATTGTTACACACTGTTGATTTTTTCGCTGTATCTTCCTGGTTTTTAGCTCGATTTCTTTCAAACCACAAAAGGTTTGAGGTTCAATAGTTAACCTATTCACCCACCGATTTTCAGCTTCTTCCCATATGCGGTTTACCCTGTAGGCGTGACAACATATTGGTGTTATTTTTCGTGCATAATCGCTCATAACTCTTTGTCTGTTTATGGTATTCCAGCCAAACTTGGTACCGAGATGCGCCTTTATACCCCCCTTCTGTGTGCCAAATTTCAAGGCAATCGGATAACGCGTTCGAGTTTTATAGCAGTTTTTGTAAGTGTGCGACAAGAAAAAGAAAAATAAGAAGAAGAAGAAGAAGAAGAAAAAAAAAACGAAGAAACTCAGCCAATTTTTGAAGTCGCATATCTCGGGAACGCGCGAAGCGATTTCGCTCAAATTTGGAATGTAGAGTGCTGCAGTTGGGGGGGATGTCCACAGCAAAAATCGTCTTGTTTCATCAAGGAAGCACAGAGCTACGGAGGTGCGAAAATTGCGTTTTCTTTCTTCCTGTCAATATACTCACGGGTGTTACGCGCCGGCTTCTTGGGCCGCACGACACACTACCGTGTGTCTTGATCATCCACTACGACCTCCACACCTTCGATATCCTCAAACATTTGTGACATCACTCTTTGGAATATGTCTTGTGAGGATGACAAGCCAAAGGGAAGTCGTTTGAAACTGTATCGCCCAAATGGTGTGTTGAAGGTACAGAGTTTGGCACTTTCCCCATCAAGTTTGATTTGCCAGAACCCCGAACTAGCATCTAAGACTGAGAAGATTGTAGCTTTTGACATTCTAGTTACAACATCCTCAATAGTTTGTGTTGGGTAATGTTCACGTTTGATTGCATTATTTAAGTCACATGGGTCGATGCATATACGCAGTGTCCCATTAGGTTTGACGATCGTGACCATACTGTTAACCCAACTAGTAGGTGTGTCGACTTTCACAATCACGTCGAGATTTTCCATACGTTGGAGCTCTTCTTGAATCTTTGGTCGCAGTTTAATAGGGACACGACGCGGGGGATGAATAACAGGTTGGCAGGATGAGTCGATGTTGATATGGTACAGGACATCACTGATACAGCCTAAACCAGCGAACACATCGCTATAATAATCAAAAATTTTGGCACACACTGGGTCTCGTCCATCCATCACGGTATCAAGTGTGTCAACACGGTGAACTAAATTCATTTCAATGGTTGTGGGAAGACCTAGAATGCTAGGAACTTCTTGATCTAATATTTCAAACTCAACCATGTATTGGTGACCATTATATTCACAAGGTATGATTGCTTTCCCACAGGTATGTAATTTATGACCTCCAAAGGCAGTGAGCTTAGACATGGATTTCTGCAGGGGTGTTTTGCACACCGTGAGGTATTTCTGTTTGGAGATCACGTTGCATTGGGCGCCAGTATCTATTTTGAACTTTGTTCTTTGGTTATTGAGGGTGATTGTTATTTGCCACTCTTTGGTGTTGTTCTTTTGAAGTGCACCAATAAACATATCGTCAGTTGATTCATCATTGTCATCCATATGTATGCCATGAAGTGGTCGTGATTTTGTACGACACATCTTGGCAAAATGGTTCTTACGTCCACATTTGCGGCATTCTGCACCAAAAGCTGGGCATGCTTGCTGTCTAGTATGCCAATTTCCACATCGATCACACAACTGCTTATCTTTCCGTACGCCATGTATGTCTGTAAGATCATCATGGGTGCTTGCAGTAAATGATTTCATTTGTGTAAGTGTAGCCTCATTTGCTCTGCATATGTCAATAGCTTTTTGCAGGGTCAATTCTGGCTGTTTTAACAATCTGCTTCGAGTTTTGTCACATCTGATACCGCAAACAATTCGGTCGCGAATTAGGCCCTCCTTTAGGTCACGAAATTCACACGTCTGAGCTTTCTTCCTGAGATCAGTGACATATTGGTCGATAGTTTCATCGCTGTGCTGGTGACGTGTATTAAACACGTGTCTTTCCCAAGTTACATTTGTTCTCGGGATACAGTAGGCTTCGTACTTCGCCAGAATCACTTCGACCTTCTGTTTGTCTCCCTCGTCCACCCAGGTAAAAGTGTTATAGATTTCCAAGGCGGCTGGGCCGATCACGTGTAGGAGCGTTGCTGCCTGAATTTTGGCGTCTTTTGAACTAAGTCCACTAGCCAGTGAAAACAGTTCGAAACGTTGTTTCCATTGTCGCCATGATTCAGCGAGGTTAGTTCCGTCTAAGTTCAATGCTTCTGGTGGATTTAATCGGTCCATTCTGACACCATGTAATGTTCACCTTCTAGAATAATCTTATCACGTGTAAAATCAACGCATGCGCATGTTACAACAGCATTAGTATGGTGTACGCATGTTACAATGTGCACACTTTAAATCATAAAAACGTGATAAATTTACTATGCTCAATGTCTAATTATAATGTATCTTAGGAGAAAAACTGTATCTTCTGGTAGCTTTCATGTACTAGACCCTATTTTATGAATAAGCAATTGCAAATGGTGTAAGCAACACTGTGCATTAAATAGAATACACCCAGACCACTAACAGGAGTATATAAAGGCCACCATCTACTTACCTTGATTATCATTGCAATTGGTTAAGAGACTGCTTGACTAAAAATGCACTGCACTGATATTGCATGAGCATACTTGACATAATCTACCTGATTTGGTGTCATACTGCATAACGCCAAAAATACATGAACAAGACACATGTGGAACCTCCTTCCAGTTTTAAGGCAGTTCTTCCCACAGTCGTCCATACAAATTTTACGAAAGTCCACAACCATTTTATGGCCGTGACATCATTGTGAATGAGGTACATAATCCGGCTGCAATCAACAAGAAGATACATTGCTGCATATGCAAACGTGTAACTATCTCCTGTATGTGTATGCAAACTAGCTGTGATCACTATGCCCAACTAGTGGCATGCCACACCACTGATTTACTGGCACATCACATGTGGCATGGCCTCTAGTTACAAGAGTCTATTGTGCCATATTAGCTTGATTGGGATCATTTGCCAGTTGTGTCACTTCCACCACCTTGTTGTGTCACTTCATTGCTGACTCATCTTCAGAGACATGTCACACCTACAATATAAACAAATCAATTAATACCACTATAGCTGACTTTTTTGTGCAAGTAGTATTAATTATTTTTGTATACGTGTACCAATTAAACTCTCTTGCCTGTGTATGTATGCATGCATATCATTCCACTGGTACATACACAATGCTCTGAGTGCTGGCTATGGCACTGTTTATACACGCCCAATGGGTAGAAATAGGTTGCACAGTTGGTGCACGTACCTGGTTCAATGTTTTGTACATTTTTACTGTACTTCACCTGGCTTGCTAGCTGGAATTATTTTCTGCGGTTGTCAATGGTCTGTGATCTATAAGATGCATTGTTGCATATACAATAATGTGCAACTATCTACGTACTATATGTCGTGTAATATATGTATGCATAATATTATAGACTGTAATTACTGTGCCAATGCAACACTGCTGGCACATACCAGTGGCCTCTAGTTAGAACACAGTTTATTGTGATTATTCATGACTGGTGTCTTTTTGTTTTACAAGTGTTTCCAGGTGGCACAGCGAGTCCCAAGCTGCTGCATGCGCAGGACAGCTTCATCCTTCACCTGGATTACTAATAAAAGGATTTTCCATCATCATTGTTGCCAATAATACATTGCTGCATACACTACTGCATCTCCAGTATGTCATCTATGGCTCAGAATGTTGTGTATGCACATAGTGTGTACACATCAGCCACACCACTGATGTACTGTCACATATAGCTACCAGTTGCCTTTAGTCTGTGCCATATTAGGGTCACATGCTGATTGTACTGGCCTTCATCACCTTATCGTGCATAGTGGCCTTACTTTTTGATCGAGTCACCTTCAGAGACATCTCACACCTACTATATAAATAAATCAGTTAATGCCACTATAGTTAGCTTCTTTTTTTTGTGCAAGCTACATTTTAGTATTGTGATTTTCTGACGTTAGTTAAACTCTTTCCTGTATATGCATGCGTATCATTTCTGCAAGCACAGTCACTGCTGGCTATGACATTGTTTATACATACCCTATGGGTAGGTTGTCATGTTGGTATATGTACTTGGTTGTATGCGACCTGGGTCCTAGAAACAAACAACAATAACTTGATTTTTGTAACTGAATTTGTGTTGTCAAACTATGGTGACACCAAAACTCAACAAGGATTTTCTATTCCATGTCCACAATATGCACAAATCCCAACTTCAGTGAGTCTGTGCTAAACAAGAGTACAAATATAAATTAATATTTATCCACCCCTGGTCAGCCAGCCAGCCCCCCCCCCCTCATATCAACCACTTCCTCTGCCACTGATCCTATCTGCTTTAGTTATGTGGAATCTCACTTTTAAAAACTGATATGTGATTAAATACCTTGGTGTTCATATTGACAATTAGCAATAGTAAACATTGTTCAGTCTACCAAATGCTAATTACACCTATTGTCAGTAGTCTGGTCTGCTCTGCACCCTTGAGGATCTAAATGGATGAAAACAATTTCAACACCTGCAAAAAAATTTTTTTTTGCCATGTGGTGAGATTTGTCTAATTTTCATTGCTAGCTTCAACCACAACAACTATACACTGTTTCATACTTTTACACTATTTTTTACTTGTTTTACAACGAAGATACACAATAGTTGTTACAACAATGGAGTACACAAGTTACAACAATATAGACAACAGTAGTTTAACGGGTTTTAAAATGATTAAGATACTTTAACAACTATATTTTGAGTAGTTTCACAGCAGTAGATATTATAGTAGTTCAACTAGTTTTACAACAATGTGTTACGTGATTGTAAACCGAGTGTTGGACTTGTCGTTCACTAGTATATTCAATTCCTCTTTCAGTAGAATAATTGGATTTATGTGAGTTGACACCGTTAGAATCCTGTTGCATGGTTGTAGCAAAATTCATGTTAGAAAGCTCATAGATGGATGCTACATACTCTGGGTTAAGTTCTGGGGCTGCAGCTCTAAGTTGACCGAGGTCACTTGTGATCAAATTTGTAGAATTATTGATGCATTAAAATAAACAGTTAATAATTTTACACAATGCAAATGGATAATTCTGTAACTAAGGGACTTCCTGTGGCGTAGCGAGGAAGAAAAATTACGAAGGCAAAGTTTATACATTGGTGTAATTGAGAGAGTCAGCTTCTGACTTATCTGATTCACAAACACTTTCACGTTTCAGGTATGTTCAACAGCCAAGTTTGGGTGGTACAGCATTTGTAAGTTGATTCTCTGGTTGGATGGAAAAAAACTATTTCAGAGCATTTTTCTACATGTCAAAAGTACTGAATGCTCCAGCTTCGTTAATGTTACAGTATACCATACTTCAATTACTAGACTAACTCAACACAAAAACTTGACTTACTCCAGAGATATTTTGAGTGGTCCGGCCATCCGTGGACTACAAAGGAGGTCATAGTCATGCACACTATACTTTTATTGATATTTAAGTTAAAGATTATCTCTTTCGTGTGATGCTCAACTGCACATCAAGCTAGGGAATATGGAGGCATGCTCCCTCAAGAAAATTTTTGAAATATATATTATGATGACAACCTTTTTGATACAAATTCAAGTAGCTGAAAAGTGGGTCCAGCCTTTGCCAGACCTTGTCACCATGGGCTCTGGCCCTGCTTAGTACTACATCCATATAGATTCTATTATGTGTGATACAGTACTGAATGCTGTTGTTATAACGTTTGAGTAGAAAATTCAGGGCGCCACTGAAAACTCAGGCCTGCTGAGCCTGAATTGAACATTTTTTACCAAGGCAGCTGACTTCATGTAGCACTTGGAGATTTGATTTTTAACTTCTGATACATTACGCACACATGTGCATACTTTAAGTAGGTAAGCCATACCTGGAGTTATTCTTGTTGTAAAGGTGTTCCCACTCCCACCACTTTCTGTAGCTACATGCAATACAGAAAAATCCATAGACTCCAAGTAGATCAAGTAGGAGAACCTATACCTGTATTCACTGTTGTCGTGGAAGTGGAACTCCCACTATTTCCTGAAACTACATGCAATACAGAAAAAGTCATAGACACTCACCAAGTAGATAAGTAGGTGAGCCATACCTGGAGTCATTCTTGTAAAGGTGGAACTCCCACCACTTCCTGTAGCTACATGCAATACAGAAACATCCATAGACTCCAAGTAGATTAAGTAGGTGAGCCATACCTGTATTCACTGTTGTCGTGGAAGTGGAACTCCCACTATTTCCTGTAGCTACATGCAATACAGAAACATCCATAGACTCCAAGTAGATTAAGTAGGTGAGCCATACCTGGATTCACTGTTGTCGTGGAAGTGGAACTCCCACTATTTCCTGTAGCTACATGCAATACAGAAACATCCATAGACTCCAAGTAGATTAAGTAGGTGAGCCATACCTGTATTCACTGTTGTCGTGGAAGTGGAACTCCCACTATTTCCTGTAGCTACATGCAATACAGAAACATCCATAGACTCCAAGTAGATTAAGTAGGTGAGCCATACCTGGATTCACTGTTGTCGTGGAGGTAGAGCTCCCACTACTACCTGTAACAATATACAAGACAAAAAGATACATAGACTCCAGTAGATTAATTAAATGAGACATACCTGAAGTCAATCTTGCTGTGGAGGTGGAACTCCCACTACTGCCTGTAACTGGTGTATAGACTCCATACTCTCACTGTGCAATATGCTGTACCTGAAATAACATTCTGCACCTCTTCCACACTTCTTTCTTCTCCAGTTCCAACTCCAGATCTATAGCTACATTGAAATTGTCTAGATTTTAGTGTCAAATTAGTCACATATATAGCAGTACACAAAATTAACCAGTTATTTACTTAGTGTTTAAAAAACAACATGTAGGTGTGCTATATACCATTCGCAGATTCCCTAATACATAGTATGTGGCCTTGGTAGTGTATAGCCACATCATCCAAATGATTTTCAGAGTGGAGGGCCAAAGATAGCCATAACCAGTCAACCATAAACTGATCAACGTCCCATTGATACGGCTCCTTTGTACCCAATTCATACATGCATTTATATAAAGATGTTGTGGGGTATGTTGTCACTAGCTAATAGTCCTACACCTATAATGCATAGCTATCTCTTCACTCCCCATCCTGCTAACGGTTGGTATGCTCCTCTACACCTACTGATGCACATACAGTATTTATCACGTGAAAAATCATGTTCAGGTGAAGGTCTTCTCTTTATGTGAGCTTTACATACTTCACACTACAAGGATTATAGCATTGATAGTTGTTATCCGCAAACTGAAACATCGTTGCCTTTAAGGAACTACAAGCTGGGATGTCTGCTGTAGCCAAACTAAGTGTAGATCACATAAATACCACACCACGTTCACGGTAGGCCACTTTCATTTTCAGCATACTTGTTTGTTTCTCTTGATAAATCTTCACCACCAGGTCCTGGTTTGATCGTCGGTAGTCACCAAATCCCATACACTCACACACTACAGTGAGACTGCCATGCCCCCCCCCCCCCCCCCCCCCCCCCAAGTCCCAATAGATATTATCCATTGAGTATAAAGGCAGTACCCACACAGAAAAAATTATACATGGGAGGGTATTTGCAGTGCACAATGGGATGCTGCTTTTATAAAACATCCAAATGCTTTGATGTCTAGTTTTTGGCTCTTGGGGTTATAGGACCAGGAGATCTAAGGCTAACCACCAACCAACACATCACACCCAATTACTATATAGACAGAACAGGCATTGCCAACATGAGTCCACCAGTCCAGTGAAACCTGTATATACACCTTGGGACCGACCAAAAGTATCCTGATTATCAAGGTGTCCTGGTTTTCCAAATCAGCTTACATGCTAAGGGATATTTTGGGACCATTACCAAGTGTCCAGATTATGCAGGTGTCCTGATTAGCAGGTTCCACTACAACACACAATACCAGAGATTCATCAATTTTAAAATTCCTTACATATTGCACATTAAGTTGTTTACTAAAACTACCCAGTGCATGGGAGGTGGGTTGTCACACTCCAAATAGCCTACAAGAAAGAGGTGTGATCTAGCAACCTTAACATCTTTGTGGTGGTCCTTGTTTACATGTATAGCAAAGGTTCTTGCAATGCAAAGCGTCATGCGCTGTACAAGCATGCGCTGTACAAGCATGTACGTGCGCAGTTGTTCATAAGTGGATTTTCAGTGACGACTACTGACTCACAGGACTTCAAGCATGCCTACGCATACAAATCGACAGCCTCAGAACATTACAGGTGTAGTTAAAAACTGCGCATACTGACACAATATTAGCGCATGACGCTTTGCATTGCAAGAACTTGGAAAACCGCAGTATTGACTGTCAACAGTCAATGGCTTTCAACCATGCATGCACATGCACTAATGGATACTGGCATGGGCAGATAGCTGAATAAAAATTTAACATCTGCTGTTTACTGATAATGAAGGGCTATGATAGCTAATTGATTTGATCTGAGCTTTTTAAAAAGTTTTGAATACGAAATGATATGAAATTTTTATTTAGCTATCTGCTCATGTCAGTATCCATTAGAGCATATGCATGCATAGTTGAAAGCCAGAGACTGTTGACAATCAACACCACCAGTTGCTATACACACAAACAAACAAGGACCACCACAAAGTTTACATATACAACACAGAACATACCATAATTCCACATGCTTTGGGAGTTGAGTCAAAGGAAACAACTCATCACAGTTATTGCAATATTCTGATGGCTCAATGTTGCTCTACATGCATGGAAAACAGCATAAGCTTATAGGTAATGTCTTCTTGAGCTAACTGAAAATTTAATGTTCAAATTAATGAATTACTTCAATACTCAGCCATTGCCATGGTAACAATTACAGGATTGTAATAGTCAAATCAAATGATTCGCATAAATTATTTACGTCCTTTTAAGTTACTTGTGACAGTCTTCACATACATTTAGCTAGCATGAGTATTTTGTAACAATTTAGCAAAAACATTGTGTATACAATTATGTGACAAGAGTATATAGTTAGCTAACTATATGTGTACACAGATTATAATCACCTGCTGCTTATTATCCATTGAATTAGTAATAGCTGAGGTAATATTTGACTGTAAAGGTCTTACGTAGAGTCGTGAAGACTTGAGTATATCTTTTAAGTATCTAGTTGTGAAGCCACCCCTGGGCGGCTCAATCAGCACCAACTCATGTGCCACTTTACTTGGTCTTAGTAGTGTGTACCCGAGTGTGTACCCGCCTGTATGTTCCAGAATCGGAAATGTTTCCTTAAGTTTTTTGTCTATGTAAAACGCGTCTCCTTCTATGTCAAATAGAATTTCTTTCGAAATTAAGCCTACAGCACCCATCATCATCAACTCCTCGTAACTTGGTATTTTTGCTGCATCCATCTTTCGCAGGACCATAGTATCTTTCTTCCACACAAAAGTTTTAGCAATCATTTTAGCAGAACCTTTTCCTTTAGTACCACGGCGACTGGCCGCGTAGTGGTCAGGGTTATAAGTAGCCGCCACACTAGGAACGTAACCTCCAGCCGAGGTGCCAGTACGAGATCCTGCAGTGCGACTGAGAGATGTGCCGCTGAATAACCTTTTTTGCTCAAGATAAGCGTTGCCAGGTGGCCTCTGCTGCCCATATACCATCAGTTGCGCAGGGGCTGATCGCACCCCTGCTACTGAAGCACGCGGTAAGTAGTGACCAGTAGTGGCACTAGCTATAGGGAGGGATGTTGGGGTCACTGTGTAACGAGACACTGGGGATGCCTCCGGCATTGGCCAACCACGATAATCAGTAGAAGCCGAGGTAGAAGCACCAGCTGTATCCGAGAACGAGTGATTGCCATCTATGTTGCCATCTTCAGCGTCACCTCGAGCGTCACACCGCGGGTCGCCTCCATGGCCACTAGCTTCCAGTGCATATAACGCTTTACGCAGTAGGTCGGACGCTGACTCTCTGGAATTCATGATATAGCTTAGAACTATGAACGATGGACTCTTCTAATTGTAATAGACTCGGTAAAAGAAATTACAACAAACAAATGCGGTTTGCAGCAATATGATTGGCTGTTCGTGACATTCATGACAACGTTACGTCAGCTTCTAGTCACGTGATACATAATGCAGACATACATGAAGGGGTTGCACGTGAGCCAGAAAGCTCCAAGTTGAAATGTGCGATTAGTGTACTCTGTAAGCTCTATATTGTCTGTATTTTTGCTGTTAATACATTGAGTGCTTGCTGGTGAGCCTAGTTTACTTTGAGAACAACGAAGGGGGTCGCGGCGAGATGCACGACTGACACACCAATGTAAACCCGTCAAATTGATTGTGGGATATCAGCCACTACTCTAGACACATTTGATCATTTCATAATGATCTGTGAGTTTTATGTGTCTCAGTCTGTACACGTGCAAGAGCAAGGTGTCGCTAGTTGTCTTGAACTGTACCCATAGGCTTAACCATGTGGCATGTATTGGCTTAACTGTGGGTGTTGCTGTCATTTTATTGTTCTATTATTCACTGGTTAGCTATCACACTAGGGTCCTCCTGCAAGAAAGTTACTGAAACCTTGTGTAGCGGCTGCCATTGAGTCAGAAACTTGTTAGCTAATAAAACTCTGTTGAATCAGTCAGTAGTGCAGAACAGACATAGACGGCTTGCAGTCTAGGCAAGTGCCTGAGAAGCTACTCATTGCAGTGGGACTGATGATTCAGCATTTCCAATAGAACTAGAGTGCAAAGCTACAGTTAGTGTACATGTATACAGTTACTCTTTGGTTTCAATTTATTGTTGTGTATCAGAAAAATAGAATGTCATATTAGAAATGCATGCACCTACTCCCATGCGGGCAAGGAGGGATAATACAAGGGGATATGACCCAACTGTAAGTCTAATTCCTGTACAGTGAGGCAAAATTGTAGGTCTACTCCCTTCCTTTCTCCATTCAGTATCTCAATCCTTTGTTACATTAATTCCACAGAGCATAAACTGAATCTTTATCTAATCCCCTAATTATTCTCCTTTTTCCTGCATGGAGAAAAACTTTGATAGATGCATTACACCCATATTAGGTTGTTCCGAAACATCTTGTTCTGGTTTCATAAAGGTTTAAACTCTGTATAACATCAGGATTACTGTATATGAAGCATTGACAAGCCTCCAGAATTGAAGTGAAACTTCATTGGCAGTTTCAGCCTGTCGCTATTGGTGTGGAACATAGGAGTCTACATGTTGGTCTACTCCCTGTCTTTCCTATACACAGGATGTACAGGCTTAAAAGACTCAAGAGGGCTTGGCTTGTACAATGGCAAGTGCATGTACAGAGTAATGCTTTTTGTCATTCTTATTGAATAATACTATTATGATAGAGTGACTGATTGTGGTTCGTCAATAACTGTGATGATGAATACATTGTGGTGTGTAAGATAGTGAGTAAGCTAGGCCTTTTATAAATGAAATTGATTATTACGATTGGTGGCTGATGTGCTAATTTGGAAGGCTTGTACATTCTTAAGAAACCACCAGATGATCTTACCAACACTTAACTTCTCCACTACAAGGATGGGGTTATGAAATTGTTTATGAAGCAGGTAGTAGCTAACTGAAACAATCACATGCCCACAACATGGATCAAGAGCCTGAGGGTGGCTACTTAAGTTGCTCTCAATAAGGTCTGGTATATCATTGACTGCGTTTAGGGGGGTGCTTTGGGGGCTGAAGCACCCCCTCCAAAATTTTACCATGTGCTAGCTAGAAAGATAGTAGAAGCTACAGTATACAGGTGCAGTTGTATCTAAAGCATGAAAACATGGAAAGAGTAAAAGAGCTAATCTCTTCTAGGAATCTAACATTGAAATACTCTAATAGAACAGTCATCATTAAGAACACAGACCAACTCCCATGCACTTTGAACTTATACTGCGGCATTTATGTTGTGCCCTTTATATGAAAGCTAGTTGCCACTGCTAGAAAATAATGATGTCACTTGGCTCACAATTGCTTATTTGATAAGGTTCAGTCAATATTATTGCCAAATTCAATCCCAAAAAGCTAAATTTGCAAAAAAAATTCCTGTGAGGGCATGCTCCAAGACCTCTTAGATAAATGCCCCTAGCTTAGCATCCCCCTTGGAAAATCCTAGATCTGCCCCTGCTTGGGGTACTCCACTCTTGATGTCAATCCAATCAGACAGACAACCATCGACTACCACTCTTTGAAAACAGTTTGTAAGAAAATTTGGTAGCCATAAAGATAGGTCTCCACTAATACCCAAGTTTAACGATTATTAAATCTACAATGTGGGACATAGTCAAATGCTCTACTATAATACGCATATGTATATAGAATATATTACATCATAACACCATACCCCTAATTCTTTTTCAGTATTAGTATTAATTATTGTAACAGGTAAAGAAGGCTCGTAAAGCCTGATCTTTACAAAAAAAGTAACATATTATTACAGAGCAAAAAATATAAATACAATTGTACAACAAATCAACTAATTGATGAATTTCATAACAAAAGTTGCCCCTAGCAACCTGATGTTTAGGGGTAAATGTCTATAGTAACAACTCCAAATTTTAAAAGAATAGCATATATATATAGGTCATGAGATATAACATTTTAAAGTTTGTTGTTTTTCCATACATTGTCTATGAGATGGGGCAACCACATAAATAATGTGTGGGAAAACAACAAATTCAATTAATATCATTTCTCATTAGCTATTTGTAGGTGTGAATCTCACAATTAACTTCTCCAAATTTTAGACTATATAGATCATGAGATATGACATTTTGAAAATTGTTCATACATTATCCATGTGATTGCCCAAAAGGGGAAACTGTTACCCCTTTCCATGGGAAAACTGCAAACTTTAAAATGTCATATCTCGATCATGACCTATACTGGTATATACTATCCTTTTAAACACTGATGCTCCATGACCTCATTATTAAGGCTACCTTTTTATGGTGACCATGTCAAAGAGGTCACAGGAGAGCTTCATAACCTCATGAGACCATGCACCTCAGTAATAAAGCTACTTTTTGGTCACATCATTATGAGTGTGTCTATTGATTGAGTTTACTACATATAATTTTTCCACTAAAATATAGCTGCATAAGCAAATTCCCTCCTTATAGGGATGTACATGCATACATAGTATTAGAATGTCACTATGGCTTCCATGAATACAAACTGCTACAAAACGTAAACAGACACTATTTCCAAACTGATCAAAAGAGCACTATGTTGAAGACGCTTGGTATAAACCTCAGTAAAATTTTTAATTAGGCATGTACAAATTGTGGCATGATTACTAATATCTGTCTACAATAACGATCAAAAATTGTGTGCATGTGTGTGTTATGTGTGTATGTATGTCATGTAGTTTGCTTAATAGTCAACTAAATTAGGTATATCGTACACCAAATAATTATTGTTCAATTATTTTTACACAGGATGAAAAGGAATATGGCATAGTCTTAGATTGGGAAAGTCCTCATGTGCTTGACAATGATGATGTAAACTTAGTACAAGTTCCCCGTATTTCTTGCCCACTATCTGATGAAGCCTACTATCTGTTACTTTCCTTGATAAATCCACTTGCTGAGTCTGAGGTGTATGCTGAGGATTTGTATGTCAGAGTTCTACAATTTGTTACAATGTACCAAATTGTGTAGTTATAGGTATTATGTGTACTGCATGGTTGTTCTGAAATCATTAAGTTAAAAACACTATTGATGTTATGCCATACCAAGCATGATGCTTTAAAGTGCTAATATCTAATTATAAAGTCAACCAACTCTCCACTGCATGTGATGTTCGTAATATACATTTGTACATGCTGGAGTAGCTATTAAGCAATTTGTATAATATTATATTGTAACAATGAAATCTGTAGCTCTCTGCTGTAGGAGATAAGAAATAAAGTTTATTGAAATCACCTTATAGCCCTATGTAACCTGTACCAATTAAAGCACTTTATAACAGATACCTGCTTTTTACTTGTGGCTGCAAAAGAATTCAGCTATATATATGTGCATATTTGGAAAACGCTATAATTATTGTTACCCTCCAGGCACAAAATTACATAGAAACTTTTTTTTTTTTGAAAAGCTGATGCTTGATTATGTATGGAGTTCGACAGTATGATGAATTAGCAGTGTAATTTTTATTGGCAACTATGTGTCTATAGATACTGTGCTTTAAGTAAAGTACTAACAGTAGCTTTACTGATATAATCTAACTAGGACACTTAATTTTGTAAAATATAGTTGCAAAATACTTGTGCTGTATAATTCATAATACACATACTGTGCGTGTACTCATAGTGTGTCAGTAGACAGTACAATGGACTTTTGTTTCAGTATATAGAATACATTTTGAATGGGTATTAGACATTTCAGAGCCAAGTTTAAAGCTTAGCATTCTATAAAGTTAAGTATACTGAAATAGCGTAATTAGCCATATAGCAATAGAAAGTTTTTCACATAAAGCATGGACACATACCAGTCACAATATATTACTCTACACAACATATCAGTCCTGCACCATACAGCTATGGCAGGTACAGCTATGGCAGGTACCAGTGCTAAGATAAAAATACCTTCACAAGATACATAGCATTTATGTTTCAGTCACGTTTTGCCATTAAAAATATCTTATAGGCACGCAGTGTAGATGAAATTATCTTTATGTATATATACATTTGTTAGTATTGAACACAGTTACAAGCCACTTTGGCTTGAACAAGAGATTCTACCCAACCATGCAGTCTCCAATTACCTTGAGTACAGTCATCTTAATAAATTACGTAATCCACCAAGAGTTATAACAAAATAATCTTCTCTGGCTAATTCCATTGTATCAACTTTGCAATTGCATATAATGGTTGGTCTAAAGTAATTACTGGTACTTGAGCAGAATTTAATCTCTGTACAGCTTGTTGAATAACATCCATGGAATGCCTTATCATCACTACTGACTTGGAATCCTCATTGAATAATGGCTGCATACACCATGGTTCTTCAGTTTGAAACATAACTACCAACTATGTTCATATTCAAGAATGGTTAATCTCAACATCACGCATCCTGCAACTGCTATATTGCAATCCACAAAACCAAGTGAGTATATATTTTCATTGGCAATTGACCAGGCTCACGAGCAACACAATGGTGCTGTACAAAGTGTGACAGTGGAGCTATTGGTCTGACATAAAATTCTGAAGCTCTCAGATGTTGGATGGTGGCTGGTCCAGAGATGGTAAGAATAACTACAGAATTTGAAATATGCATTGAAAAGGTACATGACATCGCATCATGATGTTGCATGTTTCACAAAGTTTGCCTTTACAAGATGGTCACCGATCTAGATAACTAGAAGCCATTATGGACAACTTTTCCAGTAGTCAGCAGTTCATCCAAGGAGCTACTGAGTTGTGGATGCAAGAAAAGGTGCAGACGACAGTTCAAGTGCATAAAAACAGCTCTACAATGTGCTGCCCTGTGCCAGTGTGGTGGAGATTGCAATGATAACCTACGTTATCACTTGTAGAATGGTACCATTTTGTTTAGTATGATAATTGAACATGGAACAGTAAGCATTACGTTTGAACAGAACAAGATACAGATCCAATCCAAACGTTAAATTGCTCCTTGTAGTGTGCCCTTCAATTCAATACCCACACTAATTGCAATTGTTTACAATTTCTAAACATCATACTGTATTAATTAATTAATGTGCAAAAGTCAAAGTTGCATGGAGGTGGCTTCACTGCTAAACACTTACTAAATGAAACACTGTAATTCTTTCATGCTTGTACATAACCCTAAATTTGTGCACAAATCTGCCTAACAATTTATAGTGGTTAGCTGTGCAATGTTGAGGGCAACTTGTTCAGTTAAACATCATTGCAAACCATAAACTTCAGCCAATTTTCTGCAGGTTTGCAATATTAATATTATTTGTAGTGGCTTGCCATATGGCTAATTGTGCATCTTGATAACCAACTGCAGCAACATTACATAATTTGAAGACAAGCACTATGAAGACTTTGTGCATAGGGTGTATATGTAAACTTCACATGCACGAACCCTACGTGCGCAATCATTTTGTTTTCTTAAATATGGTGATCCTCTGAACCTGTCACACAATTGTTCTGGCACTACCATTGATATATTCCATAGCTGTAGTAGTGGGTATAAAGAGCTTGATGGATATTGTTGACTTGCATGATATGCAGCCCAAGATATGTTGCTATCCTGAATCTTGATTGATATTCAGAAATTTTCTTTGACTTGACTAAGCCTCTTATTAAAAACAACATTCTAATGCAGTTAGCTTTTGATTGTAATAACTTCACCCAAATCTTTTGTAATGCCTGATTAAAATCTTGGTACTGAAATCACTTTGAAAAAAGTGGTCAGCTTTGGGAAATGAAACATCCATTTTCGATTCTACCAATGGCTGAACATTGGTGTATGATGCTGGGAGCTCCAACGGTGCCTTTGTTCTGGATGACTAATCAATCACACAACCCTGTTTGTGGACACAAGTTTCATTTTCAAAGTTAGCATGTTGGAATAGTGAAAAGAATCTTTGAACTAGGGTTGTGGTCAATGTTGTCAATTGCTGCTGTAATAGAGACTCCTTCATGTAAATTCATAGTACATGCATGCCACATTTTCAGAATGATATTGCCCACATTCATTGCTATTGGTATTTCCCATTACATGGTCATATGAAGTGGACAATCCCAGTTCAAATAGTGACTCTGTTAGATCACACTCCTGTGTTCTTGCATGCATAAACAATCCCACTTCAATTGGAAGTGGAGTCTGCTCTGATAAATACTCGTACTCTTTGCAAACAGAAGTGTTATAATTATTGCATGTGACAACTGTGTTGGACTTAACGTTGGGCTATTGTGAATCATATCTGCTAGTGTCAGTAAATAGACTTGATTCAGTAAACTTTGCTTGCATTTCTAAGATATTTCTTTGAACAATCTTGGCTGCTCTTGCCAGACATATAGCATCATTGTCAAAGTCCAACTCACATGCTTTAAGCAGAGCTGGACCCAGATCATCATCAAAAGTAAGGAACACATCTCGTCTTTTCTTGTTGGCTTCATGCTCTGGAAATTGAGCTAAATGCTATTTTTGAGGTCAGCACTGTGAGTATGACTATTTAGTTGAACGCCAAGTTGCTCTAATCTAGACAAATAAAGTTTGATAGCTTAAAAACTGGAGCCACATTAGCACTCACTCTTATATCATCAATGTATGCCACCAATTCTGCCAAGGCAATGCCAAGATTAAAATTATCACTTTGATCACAATTATCTTTAACATCTAATGCAGCTGCCCTGTTGTAAAGTGACGCCAAACATTTAGGATGATATTTAACTTCCAATGCAATCATGTCTCCAGCACTCAACTTAGCTGATGAAAGACATTCATCTTGAAGATCGTGTGCATATTTTCGCACACATGAGTCCAGGTTGTAGCTTTATGGAGTGATTCAGATCTACTTTTAAAGCAAAAAAGCAGATGCCTTTGCTATCAGTATGCTTTGGTGCGTGTACTTTCTGCAAGGAACAATCTCAAGCTCAGGTTCATCTGCTATAGAGCATTTTTTCTGCTTTCTTTAGTTTTGTTGCACTGAATTTATTGGAGCATGATTTGTGCTACATAACCTGATTATATATTATTGCTGCTTGACTGCTTCCATGCCATTTCCTGCATCCAAACGGTCTAAATCTACAGGCGTTATTAAAAAATAGGTATGGCTATGCACTGCAGTAAAACAAGCATAGCTTACACAGCACTGTGACAAAGTTGTAGCTGTTTATAAACATTGCAAAAAGTTCTTTCATGCTTTGGCTTTTCAAGAGATTTATGGTTATCATAACAAACAAAAATCAATACATAAGCTATCTAGCTACTTGCTTGCCACATGTTCTGCCTGCTATACTGTGAAATAGGTTTCAGAATAATGTGTAGTATGATTATTTGAAAATTAGTCCTGAAAGTGCCTGTTGGTTATAGCTACCTCTAAACGTATCTGCCAGTTGTGTGCAGCCATGCAGTGTATGTTGTATATAATTATAGTGAATATACCATACTTGATAAATTAAAGATTAATTATTGTCACTTACTGTATACAAACCTGTTAATACCAGCTGTTTAGCCATGGAAGCAATTGTAAGGTGCAGGAAGATCCATTAAAACTTAAAAGTGGTCAGACGTTGGGAATTTGAACCTGATACTACAGGGCTAGTGAGTTACTTTGGTTACTAGTGACAGAAGGAAAAATGGTAATCTAGCCAGCATGAAAACTTTTAGTAGACAAAGAAACCTGGAAATTATATATTGAGTACTGTGACTGCTCTATTAGAATTCTTGGCTGCTCTATTAAAGTATTTCAATCTTTTCAACTCAGTGCCCTTAACTTTTTCCAAGTCACATGTACTTAAGCTAATGCCTGTAATAATAATACTAGTCCACACAAATTGGAACTCTAAATTATACATGCAGGCAAGTGACCAGAACCTAAGATATGACTTGGTGTGGCCTAATTCATAAACTATCAATCATGATATGCGCTTCACAGGAAATGAATGTTACTTGTCCAATTTGAAATTTGTTGCTTCCCTTTTGACCATCAATTTTAAAATCTTTATAAAGCACAATGTTTTCTGATATTGAGTCAAGTCATACACCTATCAAGGCTTTACAAACAAACAAGGCACAATTAGTGTAGTGGTTGGCTATACAAATAGACATTGACCTATGTATCATAATTATTACAATTTGTTGACTGCAATCTTCACCATAAGCATGTCAAGCTGTGAAAAATGGTGCAGCCTTAAAAAGCCTGGGTGAAAAAGTTGTGAAATCAAAGGTGGAGGCCAAGAAATGGCTGCAATGATGTTAATGCTAAAAAACTTTAATATGTACAGCCATTGTTAATAAATTTTAGCATCAACATCGTTACAGCCATTTCTTGGTTGCCACCTTTGATTTCACAACTTTTTCACCCAGGATTTTTAAGGCTGCACCATTTTTTCACAGCTTGGCTGTTTTTGTGTGGATATTATTATATCCACAGACCTTTAATGCAGCCCTTTGCCTGCATTAAAAAGCATGTAAATAAGTAAATAATTGCTTATGATGTCATCTTCTATTTGTGATGTTGTAATAAGTAATTCTTTGTATTCTTTACACAATATTTAAGGATAATTCTGAAATCCTGGTAATATGTGTCAGCATATGACAGGTACTACTCCATTGTATAGTAGCTTGTGTTGCACTGCCCCACTAGCTATATGACACAACTATATTCTGCTGTATGGTAACTTGTGTTACAGATGACACCTGTTATATTCTGCGGTATAGTATCCTGTGTATCACAATGTCACACTGTATGACATATGGTGCATGCTGCCATGCATGTATAATATAAACTAAAAGTATTTTCAGTAACCTATATAGGTATGTATGTTTTAATTACCTAAAACTATAGCTAAAAATTATATAACTGAAAAAAAACAGAGTAATTTCCATCGCTAAATCTAAAAAGGATGACTAAACTATAACATAACTAAAATCAAAACATTGCTATACACTATAACTAAAACTAAAAGGTTTAAGTAAAGAAACAAAGAAAATAGCTATAGCTAAAACTGAAACAACAAAGAGAATATAACCATAACTAAATCTTAGTAGAGGGGCTAAGCAAAAATATCATTCACTTTTTGATATAAGCACCAAACTTGATATAACATTTGCTTAATTCATACTATTTCATATTAGATACAGTGCCATTAAAATTACAAATCCTATTGCACTCAAAGAATCTGACAAGTAAAATCAATAGAAAATGTATTGGGGAAGCTATAAACGTGCTCAATAGTAAATATACTGAAACTTTACATTTGAATAGATGAACAAGGGATGGTCATATCCAAAAGCTGATCAAGGGAGGTGTCATCCAGGTTATTAGCTTGCAATGTTAAGAAGCACAGAGAGTCATGGTATGCATATATCAAGCCAAAGGTGGCCTGGATGGCTAAGTTAATACTGTTTGGTATAAATAAACCTGTATATGTGACTGGATTTGCAAAAAGGGGTCTTCCACACACATCCAATTGACCACTTTTGACAATCCATATCTTCAGATTGGAAAAATATTATGACCTGAAATTTGGTCAGTAATGTGTACAAACAGCTGTATGGATGGAGAAAATTTCAGATTTATATGTTACTTGAACACTACGTTATGTTCTTCCAAGTTCATAGAATCGGATGTGTGTGGAAGACCCCTTTTCGCAAATCCGGTCACATATTATAGGGACATGTGTGTGTACAGTATCTTTATAAAAGGTAAGTCTCATTTTACCAATACCAGTAATCTATTTACAAAAAATTAATGGTATTTCATAAGTACTAATATATGCAGTGGCTAAGATATTAGATGGTAACATCAATATTATATTTGATCATTAATACGATTCTAAACTTACATATATGAGTTTGCAGCTTGTCATGACATTGGAATGAAGCTATATATCACCCATGTAACATTCACATTGTTCAATCAAACATTCTACTTAAAGAATAAGTTATTTTGTAGAAAGCTAGCTTGAATGTCAAGACTGCATGGTTACACAAGCTGTGAACCATATATCATGTATATTAAACTATCATATATTATAAAGACAAATACCACTTTTATATAAAAGATATATATTTAAAGCTACATGCTATGGCTTAATTCACATCTCAAATTACATTTCACCATGCAGGTAATATAGCTATGTGAGAATTTCATACTTTTATCTGCTGTGCTGCTATTACATTGTCATACCATATACTGCATCTGTATGTCTTATCTACACACTATGCATGCATTGTATATTGCTGTGTTGTACTGTATTGTGCTCTCACAAAACAATTAAGTATAGTGCATGTAACAGAGTCCATTACACCATAGCCATGTTGCACTAGGGGGCACCATAACAAGTACAGTAAATAGTGTTATTTTAATATGACATTTAGTTAATAGTTTTAGCCATGCAATTCCGTCAATAAATTAATTATATTAATCCTTCTTGTTTTGTGGCCAAGCAACAAATTTTGATGAAATTGTTCACTTTGTGATAAAAACACCAAATTTTCTGTGGAAGTTGAGTAAGGTAAACTAAATCATAGGTGTCACATCAAAATGATTGCCTTAGGGCATGTTTTGAAACTTAAACTATGTAGGTTATAAACCTATTTCTAGCTGCAAATGCATTCAAAATCTTCATTTTTTGCTTGCATCGCATGGCTGTATTTCAAATTTACAGGTGCAATCAGCAAAATGTGATAAAATAACCTGTTTTTAAACGTTTCTAATGGAGCCAATATGTCAATCAGTATTAAAGTACAGGCACAATCCAATCGAAATAATACATTGCACATCTTTTGGCTTGATATATGCATACCATGACTCTCTGTGCTTCTTAACATGGCAAGCTAATGACCTGGATGGACACTTGACCCTTTTGGACACATCTCATGACATTTTGAGACAGATACATTATATAATAATTATGTAGCTAATACTAGTACTTGGAAGTTATATTATGTGACAAGTATATACCCTATATAGCTATATCTATAATACAATGCATGGGTCCAGTGTATACTGCATGTATGTGGCAAAATAGGCTATTTATTATAATGTATATACTCACAAAAAAATTCGGTGTAAGTTAAGCACAATCACTATACATGCATACAGTATGATCCTTTGAATGGCAGCTGGGATATATACATGGTGCAAAACTATACACTTAATCCCATGCATAACAGGTGATTTCTATTTCAACACTAGAATAATCATTCTGTAACTTGAGTCATTGAATAATCATTCTGTGTCAAAAATAGTTGTGAGTTCTCATCATGGAGTCTGATGAAAGGAAGAATTCCTCAAGGGAGTGATCTGGGCCCTTTACTTTTCCTGGTGTACATGAATTTGCTACCTTCTACCATTACTGAAGGAGTTTTACTGCAATATATATACTGATGATACCACCTCAGGGCCTAATTCTGCTTAGGTTGCTGCAGAAACACTATGCAACTAAAACTATAAACACTTGGCTTAAACCGAATGCAGCTCAATGCAGGCAAGTCTTGTGTTGTGTGGTTTTGTTCACCCTGCATGTGGGAAGTTATCTCATTCACTACCCAATATAACTATCAACAACATTACTTTGAAAGATATGGACACTCAAAAATATCTGAGGCAAATTTTTTGATTGTCACTTGACTTGGAAAGAACATGTTGTTAAGGTTTGTAAAAAGATGTCATATTATCTGCATCTGGTAAACTATAACTGGTGGGTGCTTCCTGCAGAGCTTATTAAGCTCCTTTTGGAGTTACTGGTTTTATCTCATTTACACTATGCCCTTCCAGTTTGGGGTACATCATTACGCCATGGGTACATGCAACATGTTCAGCAGCTGCAGAATCATGTTAAATTTTAATCTCTGTAAGTTTGACCATATTACAGAGTACTATGTCTACCTTCAGTGGATGAAATTCTCCCAACTAGTTGAATTCCGCTGCATCTGTGTACAGCCAGTACACCTCTATTAGAGGTATTCCACTTCTTCCCCTATAATATTTGGAAATCACACCACTTATGACATCAGAATTCCAGTGTATTTGCAAATTCCACCTGTTGTCACTTGTTGTTCACTCAAATATTTTTCAGATATAAAGCCATTCAAATGAGGAATTCTTTGCCATCTAAGCTTAAGGAAAAAACAATTTCTACATTGGCGCTAAAACATTCATACTACAATCAATGAACTGATTCTTTAAATAATTATGATTAATGTTGTTCTTGTTTTTGTATTTGCTTTGTGCTGCCACTTAATTGTCTCTGTAACTGTATGTATATTTGTTGTAAATGTCTTTTTGTTACTCCAACTAGGAAGAACGGCTTTTCTGGTTGTTGAGGGGTTAAATTAATAATCAATCAATCAGTAATCATCATAAAGCCAGTAATTGTGGCATGGTGAGGTAATCATTGCGGCTGCACAAAACACTTGCATATATAATTATAGTGTGGGATCTTCTTACTACAAGTTACCTCAATTTAGTTAGGCAGATTTGTGAAAAATCATGGGTTTTTACGTACAAACATGAAAGTTGGTAGGATCATATAGCAAGTATTTTTAGAAGTGGAGCCACCTTCAACTTTGATCTTTTGTGACCTTTTCACATTAAAGAATAATTTGTTAATTCATTTGTTAAGTTGTCTTAAAATTGATATTAGTTTCACCCATTTTATGCTCAAAATAGTGTGACCTTTGTCTATATATCACCCATACAACACTCAATTTGTTCAAACTAAGTGCCAAATTGAACATCTTTATCCAAGAAACAACAAGTTCATAGCATATTCAATGGTAATTTTTACCAGCAGCAAATTTATATAAATCCAACCACCTAAACAGTTACATCCTTCATCTACATTCTTTGTTTGCCATTCAATTTTGTAGCTAACCATGAGTACTGCAGATAACATGTGCAACCAAAAGTGGAGAGATATCCAGGGGTGTGGCATGGGCGTATGTGCCCTCCTCTAAACAAACCTCATGATTGCATGTTCTATCAACAATTTAAACTACAATGCATGGGGTTTCTGTAATACTAGCAGGACTTCATTTTTAAAAAGGGAGGGGTGTTCACCCGGCCTTTTGACAAACTTCTTAAATTCTAAATCAAAATCTCAGTGAAACTTGTATGCTATTTTTTATTGCTCTGGAAAATGCTTATTTGAATTTGTTCACCTTATAGCTAGCATATAAATTTGCAAACATGGAACATGTTTTGGTAACCTATAGAACTGTGAAACACAAATTGTGTAGTTGGATAAGCCCTCAGACTCCCCCACATCTTGGGTGTGTCTCTCTAAAGGCAAATAGTCAAGGGGATACAAGATGTAGGTAGTTCAGGATCATAGACTCAAACAGTGAATAAGGGACCAACATATTAATAAATTTACTTATTTCCTTTCATAAATTATGTTTGCCAGATATACCTGTTTTGCATCAAATGTAGCTATAGTTACCAGCCAAAACAATGATGTCAAATTGATCATAACCGGCCATATATTTTGGAAAGCTAAATCTTTTTCAGGAGTTTCCATTGGGTTTTCAGAAATAATCTTTTTCCCCTTCTGCTAGCCTTAGTAAGCATGATACTTGAAGGTCCCAAATCTTAAAGACCAATGTTAAGACACAACCTTGCAATCCATTGCCTATCTGTTCAAATTCAGATTGTGGCACTGATTCCAGGTTTTTTGGGTGTGGCCAGCATGGAATACCTGAAATGCACTGCCAGAGCTCACAACTACACTGTTACTATTGTATCATACACCAAATGATCCAATGGAATATGGTACACACATTATTCAGACGTTTGTCATATGCATCCTGCTGTATGACAGGACTAGTAAATGAGCAGACATTAACAATTTACAATGGGAACTGCAGATCTCACCAACCAAGGCTGCATGCTTTAGAACAGAGAGAGCTATTTGTCAAGGAGGCTATACGTATGGGGTAGTCACGGGACTTGTATGGCATGCAGTGAACAGATATGGTATTAGTATATAAACTACAGAATCTATATGTAAGTAATTGTAACTATAGAACTCATGTACAAGGTTCATCATATTATTTGTTTTGCTTTTTCATAGTTTTAGTGGTATATCTAAAAATGGGTGGGGCTTCCAATGGCCTTATTAACCAGATAGCTATGTTTATCACTGTAATATACATGCAATTGTTTTCTTACAGTCTAATTAACACACTACTGTAAAGTTTACCTTGACCATATGTACATAATATATATAGGGGATAGCAATTATGGTTTAAATAGATATTTCCTAGTATGTTTCCCTACCTTTACCACTTTTAAAATTAAGTAAATGAGAGCATCTACATGATTGCATAAAACATCAATGAGTTTACAACTGATGAGAGTCTAATATTGTAGTCGTTCATACGAAGTTATACATGGAAGAATGTTCTCAATATAAATGCTGCACACAGAGTGCATTTTGCATCTGCTATACCAAAATAGGTAAATTACTGTAATTCTATATCATATGCAGTGTTGGGCAAGTTACTTTATAAAAGTAACCAGTTACATATTACTTGCAACTGAACTATTTTAGTTACAGTTACATATTACCCATAAAATAATGTAACTATCATATTATATTACTTTGTGTCCACAGCCTTATCAAAAGGGGCACGGTCTGCATTGGCCCAATATCCAGATTTGTTTGTAAGGTGATCTGTACCAAATTTGGTACCACTAAATGCACAATTGTTAGGCCAGCATTTGTTAATACCTTGTTTCCTGTCACCTGCATTGGTAATTATTATGGCATTTATAAATAAATATATGCGTCCAGCATTTGTCTATATGAAGTTAGCATACCTCAGCACACAAATATGATTGTTTATTGGAGTTTCACAAGCAAAGCCAATCATTTCACAGGTTGTTTGACCAAGAGTTCATAATACAAGTAAGGGAGAGAGCATCTACATCCAGAGTCAAGTAACACAGCTTGTTCACAGAATAAAGCCTTGACCCATCAACACTAATAAGCACCAATCAACAGTCCTGTATTACCAGAAATATTAATTTGATCAAAAGTAAACTTCACTGAGCTTAACACAATGATTTTGTACAGGCTATATTGGAAGCTGGATACTCTCTCCCTTACTTACATTATGAACTCTTGGTTTGACCCTACGGATGGTCCATTTCTCTTCACTGAGGCAGCCAGCTGGCTATCTCATGCTTGTTTTGCAGTGTTTTCAAAAATAATAAAATTATAGTTAATAATAACCGCCCACCAGCACTAGTTGAATGTTCTTTCGGGACAGGAGACAAGGAATTAATAAATGTTGGCCTTATGTATTTTACAGATTTTAGATGATGTGAAAGGTCAAAGCTTATTTTTGCCTCTCTGCCTGAAGACGATTGTAAATGCACAGTGCCACTCCCCTGATGGCTATACCGTCTGGCAGACTGTTAGAGCGTTAATCGGGTGGTTGTGCGAAGTTGCCCAAATCCAGTCATGGATTTTTCTTTCTCCCTTTTCAAACACACTTTCTGTAACAACTTTAAACAGGCTGCAGGTAGTCTCGCGTAGCCAGACCCTTTTCTTTCTTATGTGTGGGGGTGGGGAAAGAAAAGGGTCGGGTGAACATAGTATAGCATTGTCGTTGGACTATCCCAAGATTGTAGGGATTCTACTGTGCAGCTTCCGGATTGTTGATTGGCACGAATGACGTAATTTGCTAACATTAGCATCCTGTTACCATAGCTACTACTGAAATATCTATGGTAACAGGATGCAAATGCAGCAGATCACGTCATTTTCACCCACAAACAATCCAGAAGTTGCACAGTAAAATCCCCACAATCTGGGGATAGCCCAACAACGATGCTATACTATGTTCACCCATAGATTATATAATCTATGGTTCACCAGACCCTTTTCTTTCCCGCCCCCACACAAAAGAAAGAAAAGGGTCTGGCTATGCGAGACTAGGTTGTAGGACCAGGTGTCAGACCTTCAGTACTTAAATAAACTAATATCCATTAGGTTCCAAATGGGATACTAGTCACTCTCTAGAGTTCCTTGGATACACATACATGAAATTGACAAGGAGAAAACATGCTGACCGCCTGACAGGCTCCTGTAAGCATTCGAGCGTTAATCGGATCAGTGGCTGCAGGTTTGAGGCTGCTGGCCAGGTCCAGTCATGAATGTTTTTTCTCCTTTCTCCACCAAAGAGCCGAGAGCATATTAAATGGTCTATCCAACATTTTTTTGGCTCGATTTTTGTACTGGATATTAGTTCAGTTAACTTATAAGCTATATCTCTGTAGGGCTCACTCTAGGGACCTTCAAAGAGCGTCCTTGTATGTCTCAGTCATCACTCACACTCTAAAACCGGCCGAGCTGAAAACATCTCGAGCAGCGGCTTCTTGAATTTCACAGTGGGCTCTGAGAACCAACACTGCCATTAAATTTGCCATCTTGAGTACTAGCTGGGCCACTCAATTAGGATTCGTGAATCGTAAGCCGGTTTCACATCTAAAATACAAGGAGTGCATTATCCAGATTTATTTTATTCAAGATTTTAAGCGGCCTCCGGTCTTGTTGGGACATGGTCGAGAAACGGTAAAGCGGCGCTTCGCGCCGCATTCCTGGTTTTACAATATGCTTTTATTTATTAAGTTCATTTTTGGCACGGATTACCTTCCATACATTGGAGCTCGCACTACGGAGCAATCCCAAATTAAACACGAGTTGTTATTTTGTGCCAGGGTTCTATTGGGGAATATACGGAGAATTTTTTTATTTAAAAATCTCGGATACTGGAATGCCTATTATTAGTATAGCTAGCTAGTATAATTATTGTATTAGCTTATATAGTAGCTATATAGCTAGTTAGCTAACTATAGTTATATACATGCAATATGCATGGGTGTCTATTAGCTAGATATAGCAATATATCTACTGAATGGTTGGATCGCGTACTGTTTGGGACCTTGGAGTTACTGCACGATGGCTATATCTTAGTGGGAAACACGGATCCCTGGTGATATATGTGCGGGGAAACACGAATCCCTAGGGATATGTGTGTGCGGTGAAATATTAAAAAAATCGCTACGGGAAACACATATCACTGACAGCTTTTGGTGGGAAACACGGATCCCTAGTGATATGTGTGCGGGGAAACACGGATCCCTAGGGATATGTGTGCGGGAAACACGTTACCCGGGGAAACATATATCACTGTGACACCGGAACCGGAATATAGAATGGAACGGAACGGAACGGGAGAGTTGGGCCACGTGTAGCTGAACTAGCTTTGTGAGATGTCTTTATCGAAGTTTATACGCACTAGTACTAGTAGTGAGAATTAAGAATTTGAATCGTTTGTTTGTGAAGCTAGACGAAAGCAGGCTAAAGAAGCAAGAGTAAAGAGACTGCTGTTTCTGCTCCGACCCATGCTAATACCTCGGCTACTACTCCCCATAGCTCTACCAGACAAATATTCAGTGATTCATCCGGGTCAGATGAGGAATATGAGTCAAAGGTAGGTACAAGATAGCTACGTATATACTTGGTTCGCACTTAACAACCCGTAACAACCATTGTCTACACCGGGTGAAACCTTGGGAAAACTGAGAACATGTAGCTACGCAATGCCTCTTGCACCTGCCTGCCTCCTGCCACAGACTGTTAGTTATTGCATGTGCAATTTTCAAAGTCTAATGGTAGTGTATAGGGATAAATTTACTTAGTCCTTAATCAGTCATAGTAACCTTTTGCTGACTTCTACCGGCAGTAACTGTGATTCAATAATGTTTTAATTATTTGCTGTGTGTAGCTATGTGTTTGTTTTAGCCTATTATGTGATCATTGTGTGTTGCTGTACCCCTGCAGTGGGGAATGATTGGCTGGTTAAAAATTCAATCATTCAGTATAGCAATTGTCTAATTGAAACACGCTTTGTTGTGCTAGCTCTGACATTTGTCTGGTTTCATATTTTGTTGTTTTTGGAAAGAAGTGAACACACTAATGCTTCCCCACCTTGAAATTTATTACTTCTTGCAACACAGTAGATGTAGTGTGTGGTATGGCTTCCTACATGCTATTTACCCACAAACATGCATAGTCCACTCCCAGTATGGTGGTTGTTTACTGTTAGCATTCCTACCCAGAGGAGGTTGGTCACACATCATAGGGTTGTGATGCGTAATTGTGCACCAAACATGGCGGCGGGCATTGATACCAACTTTCTTTGCATTTAGGGGAAATATACAGGCTATCAAGCATTAGTTAATTAATTAAGAAGGCTAAGTTTTGTGTTGAAGTTGCTAAAAGAAGGTTTGTGAGGTTTCTATAACGCGTAATATAGAGGCGTTAATGTTGAGTAGTTCAACAGTTCTTTGAAATCACGAGATGCTCGATGATGCGTGCTCAACCTCCTCTGCGGTTCCTACCCTAAGTTTTCAAAAAATTTGACCCCTCTAGTTACTCGGAACCCGTTTTCTAATAGCAAAATAGTTTCTATAATTAAACTTTCGCATGTTAGCCATGTTTGACAACCATAGCAGCTGTGAATTTGTCATGGCATAGATAATATACGAAGGGTATATTATCTATGGTCATGGCAGAGAATAGTGTAGCTTGTTTTGTCCCTTGGCGAGTCTGAGGGCGAATCAATTCCAGAAAATTGAGCCTGCTCTATAGCCAGTTGTGGCGAGCTGTGATGCCGACGATCCAAACCCATTAGTAACTGAAGTATCAATAGCTATCATGCAGAATTGACTGTTCAATACTGCTGACATTACAATTAGTACTAAAACAGCAAACATAGATTACCAGTGAAGAATCTAACTACTGTATATTTTTACCCAAATATTGGTCGAAATTCGATGAGACGAAGTTTATTGTTTTTAAAATAAGCCAAATTTTTAGTGAATAGAAGGACAACATACTTAAGAAACTTTTTGCGTTTCGGAGTTTTCCTTCTTTGTTGCAAGAAGTATAACTCCTGTATCAGATGCAAAATTCTGTAATTCTGCATTTTACAATTAGCCTCCATCTAAATAGTAAGCAAACAGTAATTGAATTACACACAATTCAGAATTACCTATATATTTTCTCTATGAACCCTTTGATAGCTACATAGAGATGAAAGTATGTTACATATTGTATAGATATAGATAGAAAAGCACTTACACCCTGTACAGTTTTTACTAGATTTTTTCTCTCTAGAAACGAAGAAAGCCTAGCAAAGACCCAGAGGTTTTAGAAATTGGTAATACCAGTGCTGATGAAGCTAACTATAGTGACACAAGCACTAGTAGCTCATGTGTTATTGTGGAGTACCTGTCACCAATCAAAGCAAAGAACCGTTCAGTTCATGGAGCTATGCAAATTCAGAACATGATTGAAGATGATTACCATGATCCTTTAACACAAGAGGTACCGGTATTAGCTCGACCTCCACATTCACTTTCAGTTAAGCAGCTGTTCCAGATTATGATAGGAAGTTTACCTGAAAGGAGAATATGTCAGCAAAAGCCAACAGGTGTACACTATTCTAGTGTCTTTGTTGTGGACCTTTCTTGTGTCTCATGCTTGGATGATCTTAGAGCTGATGATAATGGTGTGTGGGTGCATGGAGGAAAGCCACAGCGAAAGTATCTTGTCGAAATTGATGATGATGATGTGGTTGTAGATGCCAAGTTGATCAAGGAAGGATCCGATTCTGATGATGAAAATGTGTTTACTCTTGTACGTCTCTATCACCGCCATAAAACTACACCCGAGTTTCAGCGGCGGATTTCTTATGTTCTGGATTCTAGTAGCCAGTTGATAAAATATGCTGTGATCCAATATCTATTCGAAGATGGAGTTGAAGTTCCTGTAACACTGCCACCACATGGAAATGCGAAACGACAAACTACGCCATATCACCGAACCCAGAAGAGTACATTAAGTAAACTGAAACATTCAACTGGAAAGCCAAAGTCGGTAGTTGCTGCTGTACACAATGAAGCTGGAGGTAGTTTGAATGCAAAAAGTGCCAGTGAATTACCTCGTGATCGAAGACAAGTTTATAATGCCCGACAATTTGGTGGTGAAACGGAAAGCCATGGCTCATCTGGTAGACCAGACTCCTTTTATGACTTGGTTAGGCAGTGCAAAGAGGACAACCTACCTGGAGGCAGAAAGTTTATAAGATCAATCAATATCGATCACAGCCCAAGCTGTGTTCTTGCGTTGGATTCACAGTTGTCTGATTTACGCAGATTTTGCACAGACCGTGCTGGGTTTTGTGTATTGGGAATTGACCCAACCTTCAATCTTGGAAAGTTTTATGTTACCATAACCACCTATTCGTATGTTCATCTAATCAATAAAGTGACAAATATTTCACCTTCATTTATCGGTCCAATCTTTGTTCACACAGAGAAAAATTATGAAGCTTATTACCATTTCTTTGCTACACTTGTTAAGCTTGAGCCAAGCCTTTCCAAAGTTTGTGCGATAGGGACAGATGGGGAGCAAGCAATTGCTAAAGCAGCTGCGTGTGTGTTTTCTGATGACCTTATTCATCTAAGGTGTTTTATCCACATGAAGGACAACATCCGCAGAAAGTTGACAGAGATGTTGATTCCTGAGTATACTAGAAATCAAATAATTAGAGACATATTTGGATCTCAACATGGTACAGTGTATACTAAGGGTCTGCTTGATGCAACAAGTGAGTCTGATTTTCGGCATAGGCTGTCTTTATTAAAATCAAAGTGGGATGAAATAGAAAGATCTGTGCACCTACATTGTGATCCTTGTTTTTACAACTGGTTGGTCAGAAATGAAGTGGAAGTCATGAAAAGCTCGATGATAGCTTCTGTGCGGCAAAATGCTGGACTAGGTTGTCCTCCTTCTCAGTACAATACTAATCGAAATGAAAGCATGAACAGGGTTGTTCAGCAGTATTGTAATGCCGATGGCATCCATTCAACATGGGCCCAGTTGAGCGATAAATTGTACAGCCTCGTAGTATCTCAGCAAAAGGAAGTTGAGAAAGCTATATATGGAATGGGAGAGTACAAATTCAAGGAAAACTATGGCCATTTGACAGTTGAAAGTGCTCAGTGGTTTAAAATGACACCTGAACAAAGGAAAGCTATAATCAGTAAAGCGTTCAAAGAAAACTGTATTGCCTACGAATCACAATACGAGCAGCCCAGCACCAGTGAAAGTTTTTCAACTACTGTGTGTCTGTCAGTGCCACCTGACAAATGTGGTATAACTTGTTTGCCTGCTGATTTTGTATTGTCTTTATGGAAAAAAGCAGAGGATTTACTCAACTCTTTTAATGGAGTATGTGATGCTCCAGGAATGACAAGTGCTAAATGTGTCGCCAGTGAAACTGCCGGGAGGCCACATATAGTGACACGAAATACGCAAAAGGGATTGCTGCAGTGTGATGGTGATTGTTTGGGTTGGAAATCTCAGAGGATTTGCTCTCATGTACTTGCTGCAGCTGAGTCAATGGGCTGCCTTAGTGAGTTTTTGAAAGGTTACAAGGGTAGTAAAACTCATCCCAACCTTACTGCTGCTGTCACCCATGGACTTTCAAAGGGAGTAGGGAAAAAGCCAGGTCATCCTAAGCGCAAAGGTCCTGCTACTTCACGTAGATTAGATATTGAAGCCGTCATCAATCCTCTCACACCTGCTACTGAGACTGTGACTAGTGATACTGCTAGTACAATTCACAACCTCTTACCCAGTTCAGTTACAAGTGGAAACTTCACCAGTACGAATAATGGCACTCAGCAGGTGTTATCAAGCAATCAAATTTTACATTTGAATGTGAATCCATCCCCTGCTGTGACCTCAGCACAATTGATTTCACCCACACATACTCAGTCTGTTGTTGGTAATTCAGGACCATTTCAGTTAAAATTTCTAACTCCTTTGATCAAAGTATGCGCTGGATGTAGGGGAGCATATAGCCAAGCAGCAGATGGTAAATCACCTCCTCCACCACCCATGGACCTTATTTTAGTGAGGAAAGAGCAACACTTTTATTTCAATAATGTCATGGGACGACAACAACTGTCTGCATTATCTAATGTGCATTATCATGCTAATTTGTCTTGTCCTCGTCAGCGATGCCCCAGCTTTGATCCCAATCAGATTGAAGTACCAGATGATGTGAAGGAAAAGCTTCAGCCAACTCATTGGCTGTTTCTGGTTCAAACATTTGGACTAACACTTTCGATCTGTACTAACACTTTGGTTTATTGATTAACTGCATGATTATAAATCATTTTGTATTTGTGCCGGTACATTTAATGCATTGATTATAAATGGTTGCATATAGTGTGCATGTTGGTGTGCCAAAGTGTTGCATGATATGGGGCAAGATTTCTTTAATTTTATGATTTTTTATCCGAAAAAAGGGCCAGCTGCAGCCGGCCAGGTAGCTACACCGTGATACGAGGTGGTCCGCGGTACACACAACAACAGAACAACGCTTGCAAGTAGCTACAGTATATATGAATGGAATTTTATAGACACCTGAGCCGCTTTGTAGTTACCCCGAGTTAACTGCAGCTACCTATTAGCTAAATGGCCACGGACCAGCAGTTCTTTACCTCGATCTTGATGGTCTGGTCGAGGAAATGGTATATAGCGAGCCTACAAAATTAAAGCTGATTCCGTTCCGTTCCGTTCCATTCCATATTCCGGTTCCGGTTATTATAACTTGCCGAGTATTTCGATTGTGATTGACAAGTTTCTGGAAGTTCACGTGACGACTATTGCGCAATACAGCTTTGAGTTGGGGGTGCTGGAGCACCCCTAGCACCCCCTCTTCCGCCGATTATGCGGCGGACATGCACTGATATCCACATGGTAGATATCTGGCAAGACTTACATTATTAAATTAAAAAAATTATAAGCATGTAGAAAAGTTTAGGCAAACCATTAGCTATATACCAGTCCGGTGAGGCAGACTTATAGTCTTCTTTGTCACTTGACTCACTTCACAAGCATTGGCCAATTGTGTCCAACCTAAAATGGCCTGAACAACGATGGAAATGCGATTAACTGGCAGATGAGCCTGAAAGCTGAAGAGGTCATATTGTAAACAGCTAGTATTCCTTCCGAGCAGTTAAGAGATGTTGTTGAGTGTTGGTGGGGATAGTTATTTTATGAGGAACTAGATCTTCGTGAAGTGTGGATCTTTGTTACTGATGAGGAAAAGGCTATCAATGATTCCATTTCAAACATACTTTCAAGCATAGGCGGCGGAAAGGCTAGGGGGCTAAAGCCCCCCCTCAGAATGATATCACATTTCTTGGAGTGGGGCTGAAAACCGTGATAAAGACCGAGATACTCTAATAGAGCAGTCACTCTAATAAAGTAGTCAGTGTGTAGCGAGCTATGTAAGGATTTTTATGTAGTTTATCAGCTAGAAATGGTAGCTGGTGAGGTGGAAAGCTCTTGTCAGTTGGTTGTGACCTTTTTTTTTTTTTTTTTGTTTTGGTCTCACCTTACCAAACTATAGAAATAAGTCTGGCTCAGCTCAGCAGAGCCCCCCTCATATCAACTACTTCCTCCGCCGCTGCTTTCAAGTGCAAGAAGGCTACGATGTTGGAATCACATTTTTCGAGGAGTTAGACACTCACTAGCATCCAAAGTTTCCAGAGATGCAATCAAATGCTTCATATCTGATTTATGTGAACTGTTTCATAAACCATCCTTCCAGGAATATACAAGAAGATACAAAGGTCTATCACCAAACTGGTCTAAAAGAGTCCGTGATTATTACAGTAAAAATATCCATCCTGAAGTAGACAAATCAATTGGAAGATGGATATTGGAGGAACAAGGTGTATACAGCCCTTTAGTGAAGTAAGCAATAATCAATCAGAGAGTTTCAATGTTGTAATGAAGCAGCTTGAGGCAAAGAAGGAAGTGCCAGTTGATAAGTCTGGTTCTCTCGTTTTACTACCTTTAGTGCTTTTTTATGAATGAAATTTCAAGAGGAGCTTGCAATCAGGGTAATTACCACCTGCATCCAGCCTTTTTACATTTGTTAGAACTACCAGAAGATGTGAAATTCATAGATGGTTGTGTGCTGCCTAGAGACATTGTTAAGCGCATAAAAGA
The DNA here is from genome assembly GCF_963678975.1 of Dysidea avara. Taxonomy (NCBI): domain Eukaryota; kingdom Metazoa; phylum Porifera; class Demospongiae; order Dictyoceratida; family Dysideidae; genus Dysidea; species Dysidea avara. The sequence continues at coordinate 4,951,396 of NC_089286.1, forward strand.
GGGTCTAATTTTCAATGCTAATGAGGACATGGCAGTAGAATCAGAGGATGGAAAGCAGAAGAATGGCTCAGGAATATTACCTCCTCTGAGCCAGACGACTAGGGCTAAAGCATTGCTGGAGTCAGCGAAGATTTCTTTTGATCCAAAGTTGCACCTTTTCGATGTTCTTGGCTCTGGAAATAAGCCTTATGTTGTATGCCAATTTCCGGCAGAATACTGCAGCTTCCCTTCAAAAGGAGTGTGCTATCACATTATAGCTGTAAAAAGAACTATTGGAGATACAGAAGAGCAGAAAAGTGTTGCAGCAAACCTTACATTGCTTCGAAAAAACATCAGAGGTCGAGGTATGAGGTTAGGAAGAAAACGTCCTCGTGCAAGTGATGTAATGCCTTCAGATGGTGACATTACACTGTATCCTAAGAAGACTTAAGTGTATTCCCATACAGAAGATGTACCAGGAAATGTGGATATCAATCATCCCAAAAGCAACTTTCCAGACCAAGAGTCTAATGCGCGTACATGTGAGTTGGCATGATTCCAGATGACCATGACTCACAAGATAATTTCATGCCTTCACCATCCCCAACATGACACTTTGATGATGGCAATGATCTGCCTGGCACTTCAATGTTCCGAGACACACCTATAGAAGTATCAGAACAAATGTACCATGTTGTTTTGGAAAACTGTAATATATTTGACAGTCCGCCCATTGGTCCACTGTATACAGTAATACCTGATGAGTTAACATCTTATCTACCAGGTGCTTTTCTACATTCATATGTTCTCACTACTTACAAAGATAAATCGACATTGCAAGAACTGTTCCAACAACGCAAGGAGTCTTGCCCCTCCACATTTTTTATCTCTGTGGAATCACCAGAAGACTGTATGACCTATGGTGACGTGCTTAATGACCCAACTTCTATACCTACAACTTTGAATTTATTGAAAGCCATGAATCCACTGATAGAAAATCTGCTGATTGATTATTTTGAAGTTCAAAAATGGAGTATGTTATACTTGAATATGCATGAATTTTATATATGTGTATAATTTTGTATGTCCTGTAGAGGGGATTCCAGGACCAGAAACTGTTCCAGGACCAGAAACTGATGAAGTAAAAGCAAAATCTCAACGAAAAGATGAGATATGTTACATGTATAGCCTTTTGTCTTATTGTGCAAGTATATTTGCAGGAACAATATACCAGAGCAAAGAAATTAAATATTGAAGAAAATGCTCACCGAAATGAAGACGATGAACCAAAAAAACTGCATGTTGAAGATCATGAACCAATTGCTTGCCGCAATGAAGCAGCCTACAGATTAGCAAAGGCTGTAAGAGAAAGACACAAGAAGGAGCTTAACGTTCAACTTCATCCTAATGAGAGCCCCGCTGTCCTTGTCTCTGACGGTAAGGACAATGAAGAAGGAGAAGTGGTAACTGTCAAGTATTGGCTAAAAGAATTGGTACTTCTAGAATCTGATAAAGCCATCATTTAGTCTCCCAAGTCATGGTTAAATTCATCAGTCATTGATGCGACACAAACAGTATTATCCAAGCAGTTTCCAGATTTGAATGGATTTCAGAGTGTTGGCTGCGGATAGGGGATGACTTTTACCATCAAGAAGGGAAATTTGTACAGATAGTGCATGATGAGCAAAGAATGCACTGGATTACCATTACAAACATTGGCACAGAAAAGCCAAACTGTGTGTTTGTGTATAACAGCCTATTCCAAAAGTCACCACTAAACATTAATCAACAAATCTCTTGTATAATGAATAGAAGTTACTCAGAAATTAACTTAGAATATGTTGATTGCCAGAGGCAAAGCGGATCTCATGATTGTGGAATATTTGCCATTGCATTTGCCACCACTCTTTGCTTTGGTAATCAACCAGGCAAAATCCTTTACATTCAATCAAAAATGAGGGGTCATTTATTGCAATGTTTAAACAATGGCACAATGGAGGAATTGCCTCAAAGGGAAAGAAGGTCCGAGATGAAGATAGCTAACAGACAAACGATTAATGTCTATTAATATTGCATATGCAGAATGCCACGAATGATGGACATGGTAGCATGTGATCAATGTAAGAAGTGGTATCATACTGGTATCTGTGTTACCTTGCCACAAAGCCTGTGCTTGATGAAAACAAGAAGATGGCTATGTGACAAGTGTACTAAGTAGCCATTTATACTAAATCATATAGCCGTAGCAACCAAAATCATGATTGTTATTACTATAGCTGTGTACTAGAGTTCCATTATATTATCTATGGTAACTTAATTAACACTTATCCCTTCACATTAACTACAGTACATGTGACCGGGCCTGTGAAAATAGGGCATGTGGGCACATGATTAATTTTTTACCTACTTTTTCAAACTTCCATCACTCATAACTTTTCATACCATTACGCTATTGTGGTGCAATTTTCAGCCCTTGGTTAGCATTTAATTGACATTATGATGCAAATTACAGAATGCAGATATTCTGTTCCAGTACTGAGATACAACCTGTAGAGTGAAGGGGTGTAGTTTGTGCCCACATGCCCTGTATTTGCAGGCTCGCGCCTCGGTCACATAAATAATAATAATATATTAACCATCTGTGTGTCTGATTTTGCCAGTGTTAAAATGACAATTAAATAAATAGTATATATGTAAATATAGCTCTGTTGCAGGTAAATAAGTCAAAAATTTCTATAATACTATGTATAAAAGTCATTTGGCATAGCAAAATAGTGCATTTTGCCGCTTCATTTCAACGAGCCATTGGTTCATGATCCTCAACATTCAGTTACTTTGTTCTATCATCATTTCAGCAAAGATGTTCTTGCATTCAGTTTCTTAGTTCCATCCTGTTCCTGCAAAAACAATGCTATAAAGACTTGGAATTATACTAATCAACCTTATTCTGTTCTTTAGACTGTATTTTTACTGCTTGAACTACATAATTATATTATAGAATATGATACTAATCAACACTGCTAGAATAGAGTGCACGAGGTTGTTACACAACAAAACGAGTATATCTACATAGAACTTTATTTAGGTACCATTTATAAATGACATGCAAGAACAATAGCTGAATTAGGAGTCAGATGTCCAATAGATTATCTGAGGTGTAGGTGACTTGCCTTGTTTCTTTAATCTTTATTTCTAAAATCCCGAATTTTCGTTTGTTTGCATTTTAAATAACATTGCAGTGCCTGGTGAGCCCGTGCATAAAGAAAGAACAGTGCCAGACTTTGTATTTTTGTCTGAACGCATGCCTCAACTATCAATTACTGACTCAAAGGTGACTGTGGCCATTCACTTACTCCAGCTATCAACCTCCTTTTGTGACAGTGTTACAAATGATATAGACAATCTTCGCTTTTAAAAACATACAGAATCCATCTCCACAGGCACTACCACCAACCAACCAACCATCAAAATTGTGCTGGCATGATTGGTGCAGGCCTACTGCTGCTCCATTTTATAAAGTGGATATGATGAATACAATACTCCTCATATTGTTGTATACCACAATGGACTATTATGTATGGAAGCCCTTGGCCTTTCAACTTTGTAAATTGGTAACCAAATACTGATACAGAGTGATAGAGGAGCTAATAAATTGTATTTTTAGCTATACGATAGCTCTTAAATCATCATCCCAATCCCAATATTTTATTACCAGCAATCAAGATTGTGCCGGAATCCTTTACCAAGTCCTGTGTAATAGATATGAGATGTCCAGAGTAGCTATAGAAATTTTGTGAGAACACCTTAATTCTTTACATATTTATGTGCACAATCAGTCATACTGAGCTGGTGAAGCTCAGTATACTAGCTATAAATAAATAACACCGGATCATGATTCACACAACACATACTTACTTATGTGTCTCTCGCATATGAATGGCGGTGTACCTGCTAAGGTTACTCCCAATTCCTTCAGTTGAAGAATTGTTCCTGCTGTACCGTACGCGTATGTCGTGTATCTCGTGTAATAAGGCATAGGGATATTATTCGATCAGGTTTACCTGATGATATTCAATCTGTATTTAATCATAATTATTCGTTTCAGCTGTGTACCATGTGCTCTCTTAGCTAGCACCTGCAGGTATTAGCACTGAGGTGCACAGCACATGCTTCTATGGTGGCCGACTAGAAGGGTCACGCGTAAGCGTTGCCGCCTAAGCGCTTGACCAATAGCGCTTAGGCGCGATACTACTGGCGCTTAGGCGTGGTGCTACTGGCGCTTAGGCGCGATACTAATAGCGCTTAGGGGAGAGTTACGTAAATCTTTTCAGTAAAGAACAGATAGCTACCAGGAATTTTTTTTTACAAGAACAGTTGTTTAACTTACCCCAAAAAGTAGTTTGTGCAGCATCAGTTAATAATTTTAAGAAATTGATTGACTTTTTAATGTTCATCTATACTAGCACTATGTAGCTATATGTATGGTATGCATGTTAAATTAGATACATACACTTGTACTTTTACATGTTCATCAGGTGTATAACAGCTTACAGTTCACCTGTAATAAATAATAATAATAACTTTGGATTGCTATGTCAGTGCTTGGCCTGAATTTGTCATTTCCTGTGATAAAGTACAGACTTTAACAATCTCTACGCAGAACCATTTTTGATGCCAACATTAACTGTTCACTAAATTACCTTTGTCCCTGCTTGAGGTGTCATCCAGGGGCTAAAAGGGGGGCTAGTTATGGCCAAAATGCTAGTTGTAAATGACTTTTGGCTAGTTGTAAGTGGTGATTGGGTTAGTTGTAAAAGTCAGGCTAAAATAACAGAAAAAATTCGTTGAAGTCAAAGTTACATATGTGTTTTAAATCTTACCTCTCACTATATACAAGGAATTGACCAAAAATATTCAATATTTGAGATTGTCATTTCAAACATTTCCATTTTGTTGTCCACTTTTTGATTAAAATTGTTTTACGATCCAACTTATAGTTAATACCAGAAAGAGGCTGAAGGTGGGGTTCAGTGACAACATTGTTACAAACCTCGGAAAGTAAATTGGCAGTTAGATCACGCACTTCATTATGTCTCAGAGAAGGAAACCCGCCCTTTGGGCAAGACAGAGCCAAGGTTTGTTTAATACAAACCGCGCAGCACGATGTTGTAGCATTTCTAGCTTATGGATGGATGTTTGCTGGTATGGATCCCATAATACTCAATAGTTGGTAAAACAATCTGTTTATAAGCACGCTCTTTTAAGTGAGGTGGACAATGATGGAGGTTTCTACGTAGAAATCCTAGTAGTCAATTTGCTTTGTTGCAAATCGAGTTAATGTGAGGGGTCCATGATAACTTGCTATCTAAAAGCACTCCCAAATAGTGATGTTTATTGATGTTTATCGACAACTTGTAGAGGGATTCTGTACGTTGTATATATAAAATTACTAGTAGAGTGTATAGAGTAGATACTCGTAGGATGCAGCACTTTTTGACATTGAACTTCATCTGCCAAATATCAGCCCATGTTGTTAACTTGTCAAGGTCATCCTGAAATATCTTATGATCTTCTGGAGAATTAATAGGGCGATAAACTAGGCAATCATCAGTAAAGAGTCCAAGCTGGCTGTGAATATTGGTTGTTATGTCATTTATGTAGATAAGAAATAAAACTAGACCAAGCACTGATCCTTGTACATGTGGTACTCCTGATGTGACATTGCAAGGTGAGGAGCATACACCATCAACAACAACTTTCTGTGTACGGTTGGTAAGAAAGGATTGGATCCACTGCAGTAAGTCACCTCTTATACCATAGTAATCTAATTTATGGGTCAATCTGGTATGAGCAACTTTATCAAATGCCTTTTCAAAGTCTAAAATGGCTAAATCAACTTGAAGTTTATTATCCACTGCTCTTGCCAAATCATCTACTGCGAGGAAGAGTTGGGCTTCACATGATCAATTGGATCTGAACCCATACTGTACATCAGCTAGTATCTGATTTAACTCGAGGTGTTTCATTATCTGACTTACTAGGACATGCTCTAGAGTTTTGCATACAAGTGACGTGAGAGATACTGGGCGGTAATTTCCGGGGTCTGTCTTATCCCCCTTTTTATACACTGGAGTGACATTTGCTTGTTTCCAAGAGACTGGTACTATACCATTTCTTAATGATTGCTTAAATAAATGAGGCAATATAGGAGTATAAGAGATACCCTTTCATATCAAGTACAGAAAGACTTGATCAGCTTCAAGCATTACGAGCAGTGCCACTCGACCGATAATACATATTTTTGTCCGAGAATTGAGAACATTCGGACAGGTCACTTTTGCAAATCCTGCAGCCAGACAAAGAAAGCTGCATGCAGGTCTGAAATTTTGCATGCAAGAGTTTATGGCCTAGACCTCTCCAAAGGCATAGCAAGAGCAGAAATTTTCTTTGTGGGTTTAAAGAAAAATCGCGTCCAAACCGATGGTGGTCGAACATTGGTGGCTTACTCTATATAGTGAGCATCCCATGATAGGTCGCTTGATAACATAATTCCTAGATCTTTGTATGTATCAACACAAGAAATCTGGGAGGTGCCGATATTGTAAGATGTTGGAGATTTCCTTAGAAAAGATAGTAGAAAGATTTTTTGATAGACCAAATAGAAGATTTTCCAGTGGGTACTCCAAAAGTTTAAATTATTTAAGTCTTCTTGAAGTTTAAGTGAATCTAGTGGTGAGGAGATAGTTTTGATGCATTTGGTGTTGTCTGCAAATAGAAACAATAGACAAAATTTAATGATGTCCAGAATATCATTAACAAATATGAGAAATAGAAGTGGGCCAAGTATACTTCACTGTGGGATTCCAGATAGAACTGGGAGAAGGTGAGACAAAGAGTTGTTAATCTTCACACACTGATAACGATTAAGTAGGTATGATTCAAACATGTTTACAAATGTCTTGACGGGTCCTCTAACAGCTTGCTGGACACAGAGAAACCCTCGGAAGTCTCCAGATCAACTGTCAATCTCCAGACCAACCATGCATAAGCTGTCATAAGGTATATTTACAGTTGTATGCCAGAACAAATTGATATAGTACCTCTTTCTTACCAAGATCAATACCAGACTGGAACAATTTAGATATGGAAGATCTTTACAATATAGACTTACTTACTTTCAAGAACCGTTTGCAAAATGCATAGACACTAAAATTTTGTTTTTGTACATTAGCGATTTACCCAATGGGTTTTGCTAATCAATAGCTAATTATACAACCAAGTACTAAGAATAATACGAAACGCGGTTAAAATTACGTCATAAATAAATAAATAAATAATTAATTAATAATTAATGTTTGAGAAAACTACGAGGCCTAGAGACATGAACTAACCGGGGATAGATTCGCCTATGAATGAAGGCACAAACGTATAATCGTCGCTCCTGTTTGTGCTGATGACTTGACCATACGTGTAATTCTATATAACGCCCAGTACCACACCCTTGCTTAATTACTTACATATTGCGCGAAGAAGATTAGTGATGCCCGTGCAGGAGAGCCAGAAGCCACTTAAACAAGAAGATTACAAGTAAGTTTTTATGTTTGTAACATCTCTAGTTAGCGATTCCGGAATTCCGTAAATTTTGCATAAAATTTTCTCCGTGAATCTTCCATTGGAGAGTTGGCACAATCAATTCGCTGCCGTACGAGTGATTGATCAAACAATTGGATCATTTTTAGGGTTTCTGGGGGCAAGGAATACGATGGTGCAGTTAGTTTTCTGCTACAAATATGTCTGTGTGTAGTTTTATGCCAATTATAAGATTATTTTGCAATATAGCCACCACAATGTAATGTTCTCTTTGCAAGAAACGACCTAGCACATGTTAGTTACACCAAAGTGAGCATTTTTGTACATGTAGTTTTCAATATTACTATGCTAAAAGTTAGCAAATTTGCACCACAAATAGCTCATCTCTTTGATGCACCATTTTGGTAGCTGTCAAGGAGCTGTACATTAAGAGAAAAAATAATCATATAAGCAGCTATAAATCAACAGTACACCTCCTGCACATTGTATTTTTGAGTGGAGGTGACTGCTACAGAGTGGTTGAACTTCACCATGTGTATGCTGCTTTGCCTTCCGCAAGATCCTAAATGCATACAACTATTTAGTGGCTTTCAATGGAGGTGACCTTTATTCAGAGGGTCTTACAAGTAAGGTTACACTGTGATCCATGTATTAAGGTATTGATAACAGAAAACAGAAGTTCAAAATGTTATTGCAAAGCTCAGTTATAAGCATTCATTCAATTGTGCCATTTTTGGGACTATTTTCAATGGAAAGATACGGAGAAAATTTTTGCCTATTTTCCAGGACAAAACTGCTTATAACTCCACCATCCTATGATGGATTTTTAAAAACTAAGTGTTTATGAGATCCTTAGGGAGTACTGCACAAGGCTATGCTAAATAAAAACTATTTCCATTAATTTTAAAATTCTTCTGGAATCGCTACTCTAGTCTCCATGCCAGCTGCCAGTGGATCGAGCAGTGGATTCATTCACGTATTAAAATAAACAATACAAGAAAACATTAAACTGACATATGCCACGCTCTTTACAATAAGCTTACAATTACATATAAAATACAAGTAAACAATTTTGTCTTGTGCAGCTGGCATGGCGAACTTTCTTTGTGTTGGTGTCAGGCAATTCAATACGTGCTTAATCGTTTTTGCCTTCACCTGGCGTAGCTACTAGGCTCTAGTGGCTTGGCTGTCTTCCTTTATCTGGTTCATCTGGCTTGCATACGCCTACAGCATTGTGTAGCTATCTCCTGCAAGTTGTGTATGCATAACTATAGTGTGTCACCCATCACTGTGCCATTGCTACATCACTGATGAACCTTACTTAGCTCTAGTTGATGTTGATATGCATTGCTGTATATTGGCTAATAATTTTTATCTGCATGGTGATGTTGCCTATAATGTATTGCTGCATACAATACTACAATAATGTATAGTTCTCTCCTGTATGTTTTGTATACATATACTGTGTACACATCACTGTGCCATTTATACCACACCAATGATGTACTGGCACGTAGCTACTGGTGGCCTTTAGTTACGATGCCACTATTGTGTTATATCTGTCACTACTGTGACATATTGAGTTGATTTGGGGATAATGCATTCACCACCTAATAGCCTCACCGGGGAGCTGTCACGTTGGTGTATGTACTTGGTTGTATGTGACGCGGTCCTAGTAATAATAATAATAATAATAATATATTCGGCTGCTATAGCTACCACCACAATATAGCTGACATGCTCCCTTTATTTGGTCAGTAAAACCGCATGCATGTTTACAATTTATAGCGGCTGACTCAGCTGCACGCACCTAGCTATAGCAGAGCGTTTTCATTTCCATGGTAACGAATGATGACGTATAGGGCACACCCACGGTCGCCATATTGTTGAACCGGAACTGGATCGTGATTGCGGATATGGCGGCTGATGAATTGCCATTAAGTGACTATGCTCGGGAGTTGTCTATCAGTAATAAGAGGAGGTACCTCGAGAAGCTATCTGGAATTCAAGACCCGTATTTATTCCACCCTCTGAATTGATGAAAGGCGTTTTTCCACCTGTCACGAACACAGATATCTTCAACTACTTGGTTCTGGGACACAGCTTTTGTACTTCACAACGGTTTAAAGCTCATAAAAGTCTTGATGCTACAAGTACTTCCTTTGCGGATTCGTGAACTACCTGGGTTCAAAACGATTTGACAAAAAGTTTGCTGCAGTGGCAAAGGTAAATTTTAGCTACACATGCAATCACTTCACTTATATGTACTGTAGTTGAGACACTCCCAGCGTGCTAATGATCCACCAGTGAACACTTAGGTGACATGTCAGCATGATGCAGGTCACTGCACCTGCATGGCAGGCCTTGGTGAAGTTTGTTCCCATGTTGCAGTTATTTTATTTTATCTTGAATCGGCATCACGGGTTTCCACAACTTGTACACAGATAGGTTGTGTGTGGAAGGGGCCGCGCTTAGTGGAAACGATACCTTATACTCGAATAATGGACATAACATTTACGAAGCCTAAAGGTTCTATTAGCTGCAATAGGAAAAGGAGAGCACATTTATACAATGACTCATTGCCTGATTCGATGAATTTGTTATCCAGAGATAAATAATTTCTCCTCTAAGGCTACTAAGTGGGGGTGTGAACACGAGACTTCAGCAAGGTCAGCATATGTAGACATCATGAAAGATGTTCACACTGGCTTTGTTTGCAAGGAAAGTGGGCTTATTATTAGCATCACATATCCCTTCATTGGGGCTAGTCCGGATGGTAATATCCAGTGTGAATGCTGCACTGGAATAGGGGTACTGGAAGTCAAGTGCCCTTATTGCGTTCGTGATGTTGAACCATCATCAGCTCCCTACATTCAAGATGATGGTAACATTTTGAAAACACACATGTACTACTATCAAGTACAGACTCAGCTCTTTGTGTGTTCTGCTGATTTTGTAGTTGCGACTTTTCGTGATGGTAATGCAAGCATCTCAATCCAGAGAATATTTCGAGATGAACACCTGATCAAAGACATAGTTGACAAAAGTTCTCATTTTTTTGAATTATGTATTCTTCCAGAACTGCTGACAAAATGGCATTCTCGAGAACAAGTTATGCCAGTACAGACTGCAGCAGCTTCAGCTTTTAGTGATACTTACACTTACTGCTACTGCAAGGAAGACAAGGGCAGTGAGATGGTTGGATGTGACAATGATGATTGAAAATGGTCAATGGTTCCACCTCTCGTGCCTTAATCTGAAGAATCCTCTACGTGCCAACAAGTGGTATTGTGCAAACTTACGTCGTAAGTTGCTTCAATTTACACGGAAGAAGCAAAAGAAATAATGTTATTATATTAATGTACAGTTACAGTATTTGTCATGCAATGATATTAATTATTAGGAACTACAGATTTACTACATAAATTATTTAATGCTGAACAAATAATTATAATTTTGTCTATAGTAGCTTTTTCTCCATCTTCCTTAGGTTTCACAAAGTCTATGGGGATACAACTCATCAGAATAGAGTATCTCTGCCTCGTAGCACCTATCACCCTCTCAATGTGTATACGGACATTTCCCAGTTGGCGAGTTTTCTCAAGATATTGTGGAGACAACTGCACACATCCACATGTGAATGCGGGTATTTGTAAAGTTGCCTGCATTCTGGCAACATCCTCATCAATGTCAAAACCACGGTCAGCAAGGACAATGTCTCCCGGCAATAATTTTGAAAGAAAGCCACAGTTGACAGTCAAGTGTTTATCACTTATTCTTCCTCCCCAAGCACATGAAACAAAGGTAGTTACTCCTTGTGGACACATTGAGATGAACACTTTAGCAGTGTTAGCATGTTTATATTGCAACCATGTTGCTGACTTAGCTACTAAATGAGATGGTGTTTCAATCTTTATCTCATAACAGTCAACAATTGCCACTACCTTAGTTCCATAGCGGGCACAAAGGCAGTTTGGCATAGTTTTCCACAGCTGCTCCTTCTCTGGCCATTTTATAAGCCACAGCAAACGTACCATCATAACATCTAGTGTTGCATGGAATGAACGTGACACAGTAGCTAGTGATACATTCAATCTATACGCTAGGTCTTGCAGTCCCAGATTAAGCCTCAACTTTAAACTTTAAAAGAACTATGAGGAATGAACACCAGTAGAATGCTCGTTTCTCTCCATTACAAAAGGGCTTCATCACAAACTCAAATGTTGACAGCAGCAGTGCGCACTTGGTCAGCCCAGTGTAGTAATGTACCTTGGAATCATCTGACAAAAAAACCTTCTCATTGAAAAAATTCCAGTCATCTGTCTGAACCCCAACATCACAAGTCTGAGGTGGAGTTGTTTGCACCGTTTTACTGTGACACAACACTCCTCGATCAGTTTGAGTACCCTCATTAACAAACACACAGTCAGTATCTTCCTCTGATACTTGTGCAACAACACTGGAAGAGGCAACAGAAGATGAGGTTGCAGTTTCCTCCATTCTTTGCCTTCTCTGTTCAGTTCGTATTGCCCTATCACTAGCTGCTTGAAAAGTACTCACATTGACCTTGTCATGCCCTAGGTTAATACGTTTTCATAACATATGCTGGTTTACCTAAATAAAATGAATTAGTACAGCACAACACACCTAGCTTGTAGCACTTACCGCTTTCAAAATGATTACTGCAAACAAACATTTTCTAAACATGGCAAATCGTCTCTATAACCAAACTCTTCTCCTTTCCGTTGTTATTTCCACCATTTGAGATCCTTGATTATGGTTGGTAACTTGTGAAACGAGCAATTGTTCCTTCCAGGCTTGCTACTGTCACTAGAACAGCCAACAATAGCACAGTTAACCATTGCATTCACAATACAAACGCTGTAAAAACAACAATCACTACCGCAACGTGGTTCAACAATATGGCGACCATAGGTGTGCCCTTTACGTCATTATTCGTTACCATGGAAATGAAAACGCTCTGCTGACAAAAACTCCCTTTTTTACGCTAGCTAGCTACAGGGTAAATTTGTATGCGACCACAACTTGTGACACATGCTGAACCGTGCATTTATAGTGGTCGGTAATTTTTTCCACGGTCTTGATATTCTGTTGAAATAGAAGTTCCTGGTGTAATTGTTAGAAGTGTAGACATGGTTGATATATAGCGGCGGGACCTACATGCAGGCGAGGTACATGCAGGCTTCTCAGAATCAGTACAGTAGCATGCAAGTGTGGCTGCATCAAGTCATAGATCGTAGTATTTTTCGCGGGGCTCCATTTCATAGGTATAGTAGTATTGTTCGCGGGGCTCCACCACCAATGGATTTAGTGCCGCAAGTGGAGTCCCGCCTGTCGGAGTAACATACTGGCAGCGTTACTCTACTTTTTAAAATTCCTCTTTCAGTTGTCCAGCATGTGCCGTTCTTTGTGCTGGGGATGGTATAGCTAGGCAAGAACGGCAGTCCATCAAGCCCGGGTGAAAAAAGTATTCTTCGTAATTAATGGATGGCTGCATGCAATGGATGTGTGCATCAGTGTTCTTGTTTTAGGTATCAAGGGTGAGTAGTCTAATCCAAGGATCAGTCACCCTGCTGTATAGGCACTCGTCTCCTAAGACAATGCAAAATACAGCTTATTATTAAATGGTGTGGAGATTTTCATCCAGCCGCGCTTAGTCATGTTGCAGTCGCACGATTGTCAAGTTGCTTACAGATGATGAATCGCACCAAATAACAATTGCAAAAAAAGTAATTGTTGAGTGTCACAAAACGCTCCTTTTATAGCTACCAGGTGATCACGAGTTACGTCCGCATAATATCATCATGAGCATGCGCATGCATACATATTAGGCCACTCCAAATAAATTCTCTGTTTCCCGTCCACCGCCCGCATCTAGTTACTGTCAGCTCTAAATATTCCATTATTCCGTATTCTTTCATTATTTTCCGATTATTGTTGCATACTGACAGGTTCACTTGAAACCATGTCAGCTCACGTGTCAGCAGTGCTATCAAGTCGGCACAAACTTCACGTTTGTGCTATTTTTGCTGCGTAAAAAAGGAAGGAATAAGCTTAAGTATGCTTTTATGCAACTTTTTATGGTTGTGCTAGACAAATAATGGCTTAAAAAGCTGCTAATCTTATAATGAATAATGGAAATGGACCGCCCGCCCGCATGCAAATATGCTTGAGTCCAGGACGGGAAACAGAGAATTTATTTGGAGTGGCCTTATACATGATGTAATGTATGCATGTTCGATGGTTTGTAGGAAAGTGGTTTCTAAGGATTTCAGGAAACTCCCTTCAAAATTCAGATCTCTAAATTAGAAGCAGTGTGCACTAAACCAAAATGGAGGCAGACCATGACTGGAGTCCAGACACGAGGCTACATGCAGGCTGGCTCCTTAGTGGCTGATACGTAGCAAAATAAGTGGAATACCTCAAGGATCAGTCTTGGGTCCTCTCTTCTTTGCAATTTTCACCAAATATCTGCCATCAATGATCATTATTAAGGAATAAAGTTCTTTTATTTGCAGACGACACAAAAATATATTCCAGCATTATACTCGCACTAAACCAATATCCTCCCTGCAAGATGATATTAATGCTTGCATTGAATAGTCTGCGGCAGTTGCCTTTCAACATCTCTAAATGTAAAATACTACATATAGGCCAAGATATAGTTATAAGATGGATGGGATGGACATTGTTAAGGTAAATGAGGAAAAGGATTTGGGGGTGTTGATTGATTGCATGCAATCATTTATTTATTTATTGTACTGGGCAGTCAGCACAGCTGGTAAGTGCCCAGGAAAAAAAAGAAAACTACAGAATTACAAAGCATGTGTAAAATTACTTAAGGAAAGTTGTAAATTGTTTGAAAATGTGTCATGATCAGTTGTGTTAAGGATAGATGTAGGTAAGTTGTTCCATTCCTTAATTGTTCTTGAAAAAATGATTGTAAATGGGATGTGGTTGATGCAGGTGGAAGTATAAAATGATACGGATGATAATGACGTGTGTCTCTTGTTGCAGGTAGATAGTAAGTTGGAATTGACGGGGATGTTTGATGGTGAAAGATCTTATGAAATAATTGTTGTCTTGAAATCTTCCTTCGAATTTGTAAGGAAGGCCAGGACAGATGATGCAACATTAGTGATACTGAACAAGTGTGGCTATAATCACTTAATAGCAGCCCTACGCTGGATTAATTCTAATTTATCTCTGTCACTATTATAGTAAGGATCCCAAATAACGGAAGCATGCTCCATTTGAGGCCGAACCATTGTTAGGTAAGCTGATGCCTTAACATTTGATGAACAGTTGCTTAAGTTTCGCTTTAGAAAGTTTAGAGTTTTTGATGCTTTTTTAGCTCTATGTTAGATATATGTTGTGACATGACATTGTCTTGTCTAACATGACTCTGAGATATGGATGACTATCAGTTTGCTTGAGGATACAATTATTTAAAGTGTAGTGATAAATGATCGGTGAATGGGATCTACTACATCGAATAAGTACACACTTAATGATATTCAGTCTGAGTTGCCAAGTTGATACCCAACTAGCGATGCAGTGATCTAAGTCTTTCTGCAATATAATGGTGTCTTCTGATGTATTAATAATCCTATACATCATAGTCAGTGTTCGGCAGTGGCTAACAAAGCTAATAGACTTCTTGGATATTTCTGCAGATTCATTTACATGTCTATACAAATCATTGGTATGTCCTATTTTAGAAAATGGTAACTTGGTTTGGGGACCTTACTATAAAACAGACATACAAAAATTTGAAAAAATCCAGCAGAAAGCCACTAGAATGATCAAATCTATAAGAAATCTTCACTACGAGGAACAATTGAAAGTACTTAACTTGCCATCATTGCAATATAGACGTTACAGAGGTGAAATGATTGCTGTCTACAATATGCTACATGATATATAAGTATGATATAGACTATTCCGTCTTGTTTACTTTTTCACCTATTACTAATACCAGAGGTCACACATTTAAGCTATTCAAATCTTTTTCAAGAACAGATGCTAGGAATATTGTTTGACAAGAAGAGTTGTTGAACCATGGAATAACTTACCCCAAGAAGTAGTCTGTGTAGCATCAGTTGATGATTTTAAGAAATTGATTGACCAATATTCATCTAACACTATGTATAATATGTGTATGTAATTAGTCTACTTGTACTTTTTTACCTGTTGATCAGGTGTAACAGGCTGTTTAGCCTTACAAATTTACCTGTAGTAATGTTAATAGTAAAATCAACAGAAAATCGTCTGGCCAACATTATCAGGCCATCCACCAGTATACCATTGATTCTTGCAATTAAGCCAGACCCTCCACAAGGCCATGCAGATACTACCATTCGAGATCTTTTTTTTAAGTAGTAAAAAGCTTTATAGTGCAATGTTAAAAATACATAATAATACAAACAGTATAGTTATAGCTGCATGAGCATGTTGCACTAAAGGATTCTAGTAACAAGTACCATGCAGACCCTGAGGTTATGTACTTAATTACTTATAATAACTAACTATTGTGTGCATTAAAGTTCGGTGGCTTAGGGTGTTTAGAACAGATGTTGCAGGGACAAGAAAAATGAAGACTGTGTAAGTTATCAGGATCTCTACACCACCCAGTAAAGATGTCTGTTAAAACCAGCCTCGAGTAGTTTGAGTGTCAAAACTAATAAGTATAGTACGATAGTGTAGCTATCCACTGGTGGTGTTAGTTTGATTTTGCCTGATGTGCGATTTGGATCGGTTTTGTAAAGTCTGGTCACAAAAATTATGATAGCTAAATCCTCCTTGTAGTATCGTGATTAAAGATTCTTAATCATGAACACTGTAATATCATACAGATTACAATAATCACAGCAACAGCAACTACTACAATAATTAAGCAAGTAATTTTATATCCCATGCGAGCCATGTGCATGCGTATCCACCACACATCCCCCCCTAATAAAAAAAATACAACACTTAACTGAAAAGGGAAAAAAAATGAAGTACAAGAAGCAAAACAAAGTAAAATAGAGCAATATTAAGTGTTAGTATATGGGTAAGATGAATGCTTTCGTAGAAGTTGACGTGTTCTTTGTGGATAACGGCGAGTTGAAGCCAATGGTTGAAAGTCAGAAGTAGAAGACACTGAGTCTGGAAGTTCTGATGAAACAAAAGTTGAAGGAGCAGAAAGCATGTCCTGAGGAACAGTTTCAGGTAATTCAGTAGATTGTACTGTTATTGGTACTGAACAACTTTTTCAGTTGATCTTGATGTCGACGCCAAGTGAGACCATTAGATAGCTTTACTATGTAAGACACTGGACCAGTAGATCTAAGGATTTTGCCACGTGTCCACTTGCATTGTTGATTGTAAACACGAACTAACACTGACTGACCATTTGCAAACTGTTTTGGTTGCACTGAATTGTCGTGAGAGATCTTCTGGTTCAGCTGCTTACTTTCAACTTGTGCAGCAGTGTTCGGCTTAAGCAAATCTAGCCTTGTACGGAGTTGTCTTCCTAAAAGAAGTTTAGCTGGCGAGTTGCCAGTTGTACAGTGAGGTGTATTACGGTAAGCAAACAACACTCTAGCAATTCTAGATTTAATTGTGCCATCTGTGGTCTTTTTTAGTCCTTTCTTCACAATTTGTACAGCCCTTTCAGCTAGTCCGTTACTAGAAGGGTGATACAGTGCGGAGTTTACTTGTTTAATACCATTGGATTTCAGAAATTGCTGAAATTCTTCACTCACAAAACAACTACCGTTATCTGATACTATTGTTTCAGGCAGTCCAAACTGAGCAAAAACTGAACGAAGTAAGTCAATAGTAACACTGGAAGACGGAGATGCTGCCGGAAAAGCTTCAATCCACTTTGAGTGAGCATCAATAAGAATAAGTAAATAGCGTCCTTCAAATGGTCCGGCATAATCAATATGCAATCTTGCCCATGGTTGTGATGGCCAGTTCCATGGATTAAGTGGAGCTGTTGGAGGGTTGGATTGGTTGAGCTGGCATTCATTACACAAACGTACTGATTCTTCGATATCAGTTTCTAAACCTGGCCACCAGACATACATTCTAGCAAGTGCTTTCATTTTTGTCATGCCTGGGTGAGCACTGTGCAATTCTTGTAAAACTGCATGACGGCCATTCTCAGGTACCACCACTCTAGACCCCCACAAATACAACCATCTAAAACTGAGAGTTCTGTTTTACGAGATGAGTAAGCAGATAATGTTGAATCACAATGATTGGGCCAACCTTGTTCGACAAATTGAAAAACTTGAGCTAATACAGGATCACGTCTGGTCCAAGTACGAATGTCATTAACAGTCACTGGTGAGTTAGCCAAATGATCCAACAGTAAAACAAGTTCTGGTGCCATAGGTACTTCAGTTAGGGTTGTAGACAATGGCAATCGGCTCAAAGCATCAGCATTACTGTGCTGATTGGTACCACGGAAAACAATAGTGTACTCATAGGCAGACAAAGTTAGTGACCAACGTCTGATTCTAGCAGAAGCTTGTGCAGAAGTTGCCTTGTGTTGATGAAACAAGGATAGCAAAGGTTTGTGGTCTGTGACCAGTTCAAATGAGTGTCCCAGTAAGTATGAACGGAATTTATTTACACCAAATACACAAACAAGCCCTTCTTTTTCAATTTGACTGTAGTTCTTTTCTGCACTACTTAGTGAGCGAGATGCATAACCAATTGGTCTCTCAGAGCCGTTAGGATATTTGTGTGCTAAAACAGTCCCCAACCCATAGGCAGAAGCGTCCACTGCAAGAGTAAGCTTTATGCTTGGGTCAAAGTGAACTAGTAATCGGGATGACAATAACAATTCTTTGGAAGCCACAAATGCTTTGTGTTCTGTAGCAGTCCATTTCCATTTGGCAGATTTTTGCAACAACTGATTTAAGGGTGATAACACAGTAGACAGATTTGGCAGGAATCTACTATAATAAGTCAACAGTCCTAAGTAAGCTCTCAATTCTTGAACATTTGTTGGTGCTCGGGCATTTTGAATAGCTTCAACTTTATCAGGAAGTGGATGTAAGCCTTCACTGTCAATTTTATGGCCTAGGTATGCCACAGAATCTGCAAAGAATTCACATTTCTCTTTTCTAGCTCTTAGCCCAGTCTTTTCAAGGCGATCTAAAACTTGATCAATTAACTTTAAATGATCAGATTTATTGGCACTTGAAAGAAGTATATCATCTAAATATACAACAACATTTGGTATACCTTGCAATACATTTTCCATCACATGCTGAAAGATTCCAGGTGCTGACGAAACACCGAACGGCAGACGTGTGTAACAAAAGAGGCCTTTGTGTGTATTAATGACAACATACTGCTTAGATTCATCAGCTAATGGAAGTTGTTGGTATGCTTGACTAAAGTCAATCTTACTAAAAAATTTTCCACCTGCTAGTGTGGCAAACAAATCCTCTACTTTAGGTATTGGATATTTGTCTAGGGTGGAGACAGGATTGACAGTTTGTTTAAAATCTCCACAAATACGAATATTGACTTTGTCAGGCTTTAAAACTGAAACGATTGGAGAGGCCCAGTCAGACACTTCGACAGTTTCTAATGTTCCCTCATCCACTAAACGATTTAACTCTTTCTCAACTCTGTCACGTAGAAAATAAGGGACCGTACGTGCCTTACAGAATTTGGGTTGAGCTGAAGGGTCTACCACAATTTTGGCTTGAGAGCCTGTAAGAGTGCCTAAGCCTTCTTCAAAAACTTTTGAGTGTTTCTGCAAAACTAGAGGAAGCGAGTCGTCATGTACAAGAAATATTTCCTGCCAATCAAGTTTGAGCATTTGCAGCCAATTACGACCTAGCAATGTGAGGCCAGACCCTTTGACAATAACTAGTAGCACAGTAAATGATTGACATTTGTATGTAACTTTGACATCAACTGAGCCCAAAACAGGAATAGACTCACCAGAGTAGGAAGACAGTCTGACTTCAGAGGGAACAAGTTCTCTCTGAGGCCAGTGTTCTCTGAATGTGGTCTCAGACATGAGAGACAATGAAGCTGCTGTGTCTAATTGCATTGAGACAGAAACACCTTCCATGTCAACAATTACATTCCAGGGCGTGGCTTTTCCAGGTGATGTAACATTCAATAGTGCATACTCATCAGTTCCTTCTTTGACAACAGTGTTAACTCCTTTGCTTTTAGCATTGGACTGTTCTGTGCTCTTGGAAGAACCTGATTGCTCTGTAGGTTTAGTCCTCTTACTGCGGCAGATTTTCTGCAAGTGTCCCACCTTACCACATTTCTTACACAGTTTCTTTGTGTTTGCAAGTTGGAGCGTAGTGGCCATGCTGTCCACAACGATAACAAACGTTTGTCAGTCTAGTAGAGTCTGTTACATGATGTACAGGTGCAGGAAGCACGGAGTCAGGACGAGTCGTCAGTTCTCTAACATTCCGGCTGAGCAGCCGACTCCATTCCTTGAGCTACTTCCAACGCGGATTTAAAAGTCAATTCTTTCTCAGACAACAAACGGCGTTGAATAACAGCGTCATTGATCCCACAGACAATGCGGTCTCTTAACATGGTCTCCAGGGTAGCTGAAAAGTTGCAACGCTTCGCAATGGAACGTAGTTCAGACACGTAAGAAGTAACTGATTCTCCAGGTTTTCTAAACCTTGTGTGAAACTTGAAACGTTCGACAATCTCTGAAGGAGCCGGAGTAAAGTGTTCAGAAAGTTTCTCGACCAGTTCAGTGTACTCTTTTTCTCCGGGCTTAGCTGGAGCCACGAGGCTAGACAACAGTTTGTAGTTGCTGGCACCGATGACTGAAAGAAAAATAGCTCGCTTCTTGGGTTCTTCAGTAATCCCATTTGCCACGAGAACATGTCCCAGTCGCTCGACATACAACGGCCATTCATCTTGACTCGGCCGGGTTGAACGCAGAGACTTTGCCAAATGCTACCGCCATCTTCGTCGCCAGAAATGTAGTATCGTGATTAAAGATTCTTAATCATGAACACTGTAATATCATACAAAATACAATAATCACAGCAACAGCAACTACTACAATCATTAAGCAAGTAATTTTATATCCCACGCGAGCCATGCGCATGCGTATCCACCACACTCCTTAACTATCTTACAGAAAATTGCATTGTCTTTGCAACAACCGGCCATGAGCGGTTTGAGCATGCGCGCGTTTTGAATAACAAAACGCGCGCAATACCGGGTATAACAGTACGCAGGTATCGAAGCCGTTCAATTCCGCGTCAGTTAAATCATTGCATAACCGGAATATACACACTTTTACGCCAAGTATACCAGGAATGGTAGGATCATCACTAGTTAGCAAATACCAAAACCCTGTATTGCACGCATTTTATTATTCAAAACACGCGCATGCTCAAACCGCGCATGGCCGGTAGTTGCAAAGACAATGCAATTTTCTGTACTGAAGACATTGTGTAGATATCCATGTTGATGATGTGCAATATAATTTTATTGGCAATGTCAGTTTACAGCCCATGCATGCAAAGGGTTTTTCACCAGCAATTATCCAGTGTAACGCAAGACTCACAGACTTATGCCTTTTTCTGCATATAAGCTGACATAAGGTATTTTCGACTGCTATAGCTACCACCACAATATAGCTGACATGCTCCCTTTATTTGGTCAGTAAAACCGCATGTTTACAGCTTATAGCGGCTGACTCAGCTGTACGCATCTACATAGCTAGCTGACAAAAAAAAATTCCCCTTAACGCTATATAGGGTAAATTTCTATGCGACCACAACTTGTGACACATGCTGAACCGTGCATTTATAGTGGTTGGTATAGCGGCGGGGCCTATACATGCAGGCGAGGTGCATGCAGGCTTCTCAGAATCAGTACAGTAACATGCAGGCGTGGCTGCGTCAAGCCATAGATAGTAGCATTGTTCGCGGGGTTCCACCACCAATGGATTTAGTGCCGCAAGTGGAGTCCCGCCTGTCGGAGTAACATGCTGACAGTGTTACTCTACCTTTAAAATTTCTCTTTCAGTTGTCCAGCACGTGCCGTTCTTTGTGCTGGGGATGGTATAGCTAGGCAAGAACGGCAGTCCATCAAGCCCGGGTGAAAAAAGTATTCTTCGTAATGGATGGATGCATGCAATGCCATGCAGTGGATGTGTGCATCAGTGTTCTTGTTTTAGGTATCAAGGGTGATTAGTCTAATCCAAGGATCAGTCACCCTGCTGTATAGGCACTCGTCTCCTAAGACAATGCAAAATACAGCTTATTATTAAATGGTGTGGAGATTTTCATCTGGCCGCGTTTAGTCATGCTGCAGTCGCACGATTGTCAAGTTGCTTACAGATGATGAATCGCACCAAATAACAACTGCAAAAAAATAATGGTTGAATATCACAAAACGTTCCTTTTATAGCTATAGCTACCAGGCGATCACGAGTTACGCATACGCATAATATCGTCATGCATGCATACATAGATAATAGGAAGGTGGTTTCCAAGGATTTCAGGAAACTCCCTTCGAATTTCAGATTTCTAGCTAAATTATAAGCAGTGTGCACTAAATCAAATACATGCACTGGGAAATAGCAACGTTAATACTTGATAGATAATAATAAATATATAATTTTTTACAAGTATAGCTGCAAAATAAACACATCTTGGAACAGAAACAAAATAAAACAAACACATTAAACAGATGAGTCAAGCTGAACCTCTGCCAAGTGTAGTTCAGCAGAGATAGTGGGGCGCTTCACAGATCTGACAGTCCTACTGCCCCGGATAGCCAGCTAGGATGGCAGAATTTGTATTTGTATTTTAAGGATAAAGGCTTATGCCTATACATCCATAAAAAAATTAATTATGTACTTAGCTATTCTAATTGCTATACAAAATCAAATAAGCAATTACTGTAGTGTCTGTCCAGCAGTGTTTTAAAATCATTAACAGAGGGAGAATCAACAATAGGTTGGGGTAATGAATTCCAGTCATTGATTACTCTGTTACTATAAAAATTAGATCTTGTATACGAATCAGAATGGAGTAAAGAAAATGAGATGGAACATCACATCAGTGGAAGTGTTTTCGTATGAGGTGTGCCATGCTTGTTAGAGAGTAAATCAGCTAAGCGGCTATAGAATATAGTTGTCTCCCTACCAAGTCAGATAATTACTTTTATGACTATATAGATTTATGTTAATGTAATAATTATATAGTTAATTTTTGTTTATTGCATCTAATTTATGTATGATGTGTATATGTATGTAATTGAATGGGTGTACAGGCTTCTAAGCCTCAACTCAAATCACATCATAATCAAAAAAATCCACCAAATGTATAGAAGACACAAGTTCACTTTCAAGAATCGTTTGCAAAATGTATAGCTATATAGCTAGCTAAGGCCACTCCAAATAAATTCTCTGTTTCCCGTCCACCGCCATCTGGTTACTGTCAGCTCTAAAACTTCCGTTATTCCGTATTCTTCTATTGTTTTCCGGTTATTCTTGCATACTGAAAGGCTCAGTAAAACCATCTCGAAATGGTGTCAGCTCACGTGTCAGCAGTGCTTAAGTTGGCCCACACTTCACGCTTGTGTTATTTTTACAACTTAAAAAGGAAGGAACAAGCTTAAGCATGCTTTTATGCAGCTTTTTATGGTTGTGCCAGGAAAATAATGGTTTGAAAAGCTGCCAATCTTATAATGAAATAATGGAAATGGACCGCCCGCCCGCATACATATATGCTTGAGTCCAGGACGGGAAACAGAGAATTTATTTGGAGTGGCCTAAACACTAGCTAATAAAATTTTGCTTCTGTAGCTACATCAGCATTTTTACCCAATGGTTTTGCTAATCAATAAATAAACAAGAGGGGTAGCTAAATGATCTACACTTCCGACACGAACTAAGCGCTATTGAAAAGAATTCGCAGTAATTGCATTCTTCAAAATAATAGTAAATTCGTGGAAAATCAATCCGTAGACAAGATTTGGTGAACTGCTAAGCTATACTTATACACTTTTGCAGTTGATTTTCACTGGTTTTCTCTTCCCAGCTGCTTGGCTTTATTTCGTACGGTCAGTTAGTTATTCATCACTTGACAGTTCCTCCAATAGGCTGTGTATATCGAAACTGAACCACTGGGGTTGATTACACCGTTGAATTATAAATTAAGCATAAAAAGAGTTTGATCGGCACGTATGTTTCGTTGATAAATAGCTTGAACAGGCTCTGCCTTCTGTGTACACCCTCCATGCAGTGCCTAACTGGTAAAGTAGATAATAACAACAACAACAGCTTCCCTGTACAAAAAAATGCGCTCACGTGTGCGTGTCGCACCTCCTCTGCCTACTGACCATATTCCCGCTTCTTCTCCAATTCATACAGGCTGAGTCTTGAGGTCACAGTAGATAGCTTGGTGCGTTGGGGGTGAAAAACCCTTAGATATATCAAAAATGAAATGCATCCTAGCGTCTACCCCAAAACCCAGTCGAACGAACATCTGCAGTTCTGCAGCTTCGTCATTACGATTATTATTATTATTTGTGTGTGCTGTGCAGAAATCAATGTGATTATAGTGCACAGGTGTGATTGTGATAGTTATCTAAGAGGGTACAAAACTGATCATGTGTGGGGGAGTTGACTATATGAGGGGGGATTGAGTTCCACAGTTTGATTGTCGAGGGGAAAAAGGAAAATTAGCAGAAACAGGAGCAATGCATGGTCTCTCCATTAAGAGGTAACAAAGATGGTTCCACTGCAACATTATAACAGACCTCTAAGTCACGAAGTTCATTCAACTTTAGGCCACTCCTAGAAAATTCATTGTTTCCCATTTCCCGCCCGCATGCAGATTCTCTTCCTGCATGGTCATTCATTATTGCTGTCAAAATTCATTATTTATCCTGTAACTGCATAGGCAGCATAGAAGTAACTAGTTTAGCATTCAGAAAGTCCTTTTACCTAGCTTTTCACTGTTAAGGTTCTTACTTTTCACTGTTAAGATTCTCGGGTTCTTAGTTTAAATATTTCTAATGTATTCTTAAGTTAGTCATTATGAATTTCGAAAATTAGTGCTAATATCTATAATGAATAATGGATAATGAACCGCCCACCCGCATGTGTTTTTAAGGTCAATGAAATGGGAAACAAGGAATTTTGTTGGAGTGGCCTTATTTATAAGGTATTTCCAACTTTATCAGGCATTTTATCAACTTTATAATTAAGGCATCAGTTAAGTCATTTGTTATAATTATGTAATTTACACCCTTGCTAAATCCCTTTAGTACTACGTTTGTCACATGTGCATGTCCAAGGACTCATACACATGACATTAGGTTCAATAAGTTACACAACTGACATCCTTGTTGCTCTTCCTATTGCTATTTGTGAAGTAGTACACCATGCAAAATTGAATGCCAGTGTATTTTCTACCATCATTTTTCCATTAAAACTGAACCACTCAGCAAAGATCATCAATTCAGTCCATAAGGCCGTTTGCACAATTTCATGAGCACAAGGCATGACCGTGACTAGTACTTCAGGCTGGATTTGTAGTACCTGATATTTGGTGGAGGTATTCACCGCCTAGAGTTTGTGAGCCTGAGAATAATGATTGCAAGTTAGATACTTTGGGACTTCTCAATTGTTTCAGACACTCCGCTGCAGCATAATCGTCCTGACATCACTTTTATTCTTAAAAAGAAGAACGAAGTTTTTCTAATTGACATATTTAGAGTGTCCCAACAATCAGTAACACTCTAAATATGTTGATTTAAAGATTGAAATGGCTCGAATGTGAAAGTCCAAAAAGGCATCAGTAAGACTCACTCTATAATTGTTGGGACATTTGGATCTAGTCCTACTGATTTGCCATCATATTTAGAGAGACTGAACTTGCTATCTAGTTTGATACGAACATTTCAAAAATCAGTTTAATACAGTACCGCATCAATAATAAGAAGATTCATAAATATTTAGTTAAGTTTACCAATAGCTATTGCTGTATTTGCTTTGTTAACTACTGTATTTTTAAACCTACGTTCTTGGTTAAAGCCAGGTCACTTTCTGTACCAACAATTGTGTACACTGTATGTCATTTGCTGTGAAATTAATGAAATAATAATAATATAACTAAGGTACATACTTAAAGCATCTTTTAATAGAATCATTAGTCGGTACCTTGAATTACAACAAAATAATACACACTGTGAGATATGTTCCATCAGATATATAGCTACATATTAACAAATGGCAACACAGTGAACTAAAATAATTTTCATGCATGACATTAAGACTATTATAATTTATGCCTTAACCTCCATACTTTGCTTAAAATTTTGCATTTTCTGATAATTCATAACTGATAGCTTGTGATCAAAAGTGGCTCATATTGTTATTTGTGGAAAGATTAGATTGTTCATTTTGCAGCTTTACACTGTGAAAAAAGCTCAGAATAATAAGGTATATAACAGTCTTATTATGTTAGTATTGGAATGAAATAGTACAGCATATATTAATAGATTAGGACTTTACTATAACAAGCTTATTGAATACATTTAAGACAGTCATATATTAGAGATTAAATCACTAGTATACTGCGGTGTATTATCAGACTATACTAAGCCTATTTCAACCATATATTGGCTACTATACTACTGTACTTTTTTACTTTCCTATAATCTGTGGCTACCTTAATTAAATAATTTCTATAATTATATTTGTAATAAATTTAATTCTGTAAATATGTTAAAACCACAATAGGTACAGCTAGTAAATCAATGTCCCCTTGGCCATGGCAGTATCAAATCAATTTCGTCATTTATCAGTCTTTATCCAACTGCAGCAGGTAAGGCAGTAAATACAATTCACAAGTTCCATTACAAATTACCTGTATTATCATCACTATGTAGAACTCTGTGACAATCTGTTAGTCGTCTGGTAGAACTGTCCCACAGCTCTAATACAAAGATGGTAAATATAATGTGCATTCTGGATAATCGTTGGACTTACAGTTTGTAACAATAAGAATCTCATAAAACCACGACCTTGTCTGGAAACCTAGTATTACCATGTAGAATGGTGGCTAGGTCCCACAAAAACTCTATTAAAGATGGTAAATATAATGCGTATACTGAACAACCATTATACTTACAGTTTATAACAATCTTTTAAAACTGAGACCGACAATCCATGTACATCTAAGACAAGTCTGATAAGACCAGGTCTCACAACCCTAAATGGAAGCAAACATAATTCATATTCTGGATTATTTGGTGTACTTACAGGTGTTATCAGTGAGTCTAACCAGACATAAAACAGCCACTTAGTATGTGACTTTGTTGGGCTAACGTGTTACGTAAGCTCACAAGAAGCATCTGATACACTGATAACCAAGTCCAAGAATCTTGTAATCACTAAGTACAACTGAAACAAGACTAAATATAATATAATTTGCATACTCTCAGTGAACTTACTTTTGTTAGCAATACGAGCATGATCAGTGAAATAAGGACAAACAAGACGGAACAGGTTCTTGAAAGCACTCAACTCATTTACAGTGCCAGACAAGGTAGCAGCTGTCAGCTGTTGATAAAAAGTAGTGAAAAACATGAAGAAATGAGACCAGTTTCCACAAACCTAAACGAAGGTAAATATAAATTGTATACTGGACATGCACTCTCAGTGTACTTACTTACAGATGTTAGCAATAAGAATCACCAAGTCTGTAATTCCTACCCCATTGAAAAGAAAATGAATAAAAACATAATCAGGCTTAATGCACTTACAGCTGTAAGTAATTAGATGACGTTGAACAACTCCGTGAAAAAAGAACAAAACTGTCCACATATGGTCACTACCAGATTCTTTAAAGGAAGCAGCTGCCATTGAAGGAAACTAACACTGCAGATATTGCACACTGACAGCCTGTAGAACTAAGAGGTTCGACAAGAAACTGTACCTCTGAAGAGATAATATACAAAATCGTAAGAGCAGACCATGCATACTCTTACCGTTGATGGCTGATGAACTGTGTCCACTCGTCATCCGCCATAAGCTGAGATACAACAGGATATAAATCATGTAATACGTACACAGCAACACCAAAGTTGAATCATTTGCAGGCCATTGTCATACAATACACAATAAACAATTTAATACGGCTAAACCTATCGTACAAGCTATCATTTTAGTCTAATACTTACTCATCTAGAGCTGTTTTTGATTGCTGCCATCGAAGGAATTGTCCACTTGGCGGCGCCACTTCACCACTACAACCAGCAGGGATGTACAGTTGTGGTCCATAACTATCATCGTGGCTCATTGGACGATGGCGCCGATCGCGTACACTCTCTCCGCGAGATACAACGTCGTATCACTCACATTTACGACCTCTGATACAACAATAGCGACAAAGATGGCGACTTAATTGCATCAGTAATACGCATGCGCTCCCCTTCAATTTTAAAACAAGCATTACTACGAACTTTTGCAGCTGTGCTAACTGTGCAAGAAACTCTAGATTTGTATGGCTCTTAGATTGAATAATTAATTTTACTGGTATTACTATGATATGCTTTGCTGTATGAAAATGTGTACGTATGAAATTATCACAACAAACTGAAGCTAGTTAGCTAGATATAGTGATTAACAGAAGTGTAGCTACTTATTGTAAAATCATCATGACTTTGTTTGGTACAGTAAAAAAAACCTTAAGTCACATGAGATGGTGATAATGAGATGGTGAAATTAAAAATGAGACAATAATGGTGAAGCTAAAAAGTTATCACATTTAGTTAAGTAAACAAAGCCATACAAAGAATGTGTATTAAACTAAAGTATAATCTGTTTCCCATAATATATGATGGGGTTTATACTAAAGTATAAGATAGTTAGTATAATGCAAGGCTATACTGAGATTATTTGTATAGTTTAAGCCATTAGATATACCATATTATATTCCTCTTTTTTCACAGTGTTATAAAGTAATTCAACAATAAATCAAAGTTATTATCAAGGGTTCATAATATAGCTACATACAAATATCAAGCAGAATGTCTACATGCAATATGGTGGGATAATTATGCTAATATGCTAGCATTATTCTTGTACTTACTATATGCCCAGAATTATGCTAGCATATAATAGGCTATAATGCTTATAATTACAGCTCAGAAAGGTAAGTCTAGTATAGTTACATAATGATACATCAGGAGCACCTACACATCAACTACAATGCCATATTTGGGGTAAACAGGATGTGACTAAGCACATTCCTGGATGATGACTGATTTCATTCCATCTGATAGTATTCCCCTTTAATTCATTGGGGGAATACCGTGCAGAGTTTGGGTACATAGCTATCGCAGGGATTTATAATCCACAATTCCACTCTTTGGCTTCTCCATTAGCATAACCATGAGTGGAACCTCTCTTAACAAATCTGGGTCCCAAAATGTCTGTAATAGAGACAATTCACTGTATCATGCTGCATGGCTTATCATGCTGGCATGCCTTACACCGAAGGGACATGCTCACATCATACCAGCAAATTGATTTCTCAATTTCTCAGGCTTAAGGAGTTCCACTGCATGTCAAGGGGTCCGCAACTCCGAAAAATCCTGTACAAGATTTAGATTTCAAGCAATTATGGCAAGATTTCAGACCATTTGAAATCTTAGATATCCGGAATAATAGCACAGTAGTATACGGAAATACGCGGAATTCTTTTCCGAGTTCTCTACAATGCTGGACGTTGCACACATAACGCTCCAAATACAGAAGTATAAGTGAAATATACGGAACTTTACAACCATTTTCAGATTTTGAGAGGGCTGTACGAGATTTCAAGGGAGTTGCGGACCCCTTGCTGCATGTACACGTGGCTCAGATATACCTCATGCATGGGGATCTATCTAGATCCAATTGTAGCTCTATGAAGTGCAGTTTGGAATGCAAAAATCAAAAAACTGAAATTCAAAGTAGTTGGCTAAAACTGAAGCAACAGGTTTCAGACACCAAGGCTATAAAAGCTATCACTCCGCATCATCCACACATAGCCAAAGTCACAGGTGTGCAGTGTTTTTCTGGTCAATATAGCTAGTTACATCTCGAGTTACACTGGATGTTGACCTCACTGTTTACTCAGTATAGCTGCAACGCGGCTGCGTACGGGTAGATCCTATAGTATTTTATTTATTTATTATTTGCTTTACAGCATACATACAACAAGATACGTACAGTATAAACATTAGTATAGTCCTTAAAATCTAGTGTATGCTGAAGGTCCACTGGCATCCAGTGCCAGTGGCCAGGAGTAAGTATAGTTATTAAGATTAGTTATAGTTACTTATATTATATAAAACTCATTTAAAGCAAGGGTTACAGGTGATCAAAGTTGGAAGGTTTGGAGGACTTATTACAATTACAACAGGGACAGACAAAAGAAAAAGTGCATGCATTGTCAGGATCAAAATTTAGTTCAAAATGATTTCATAGAAAGTTTGTAAGTTTGTACTTGATAGTAGGTAGGCTAAGATTATAATCTATTATTGGTAAAACATTCCATATACGAGGTAGTAGCTAACTAGTTTTGAGGTGCATGTCGGAATAACATGCTGGCAGCATTACTCCACTTTTTTTATTTCTCTTTCAGGTGTCCAGCACCTGCAGTTCTTTGTGCTAGAAATGGTATAGGCAAGAACGGCAGTCCATCAAGCCCGAAAAGTATTCTTAGTAATGGATGGTTGCATGCAATCCCAGTGGATATGTGCATCAGCATTCTTGTTTTAGGTATCAAGGGTGATTAGTCTAATCCAAGGATCAGTCAGGTGGGGTCTATTCTACGGAATGGAATGGAACAGAACGGAATGATGGACTAAACCACGGAACGGAACGCTTACTCAAATTGAAGCTTGAAGCTTGAAACTTACCATTGCTGAAACTGCCCTTAAAAGTTATCTGTGGCACCTCCAGTGGGTGATTAAACATAAGATAAAAATAATTAAAGGATCGATTGTGGGTTCTTGTTGGTTGTCATTAGTGACGAAGTATTAATTGTGGGATGAACTGAATCACTGATGTTCATCCATGGTTCATCTACGGATATATCAAGAAGGGCACTTTATGTGAGCTGTTTTGCTATATTTTGACTTTAGAAAACAGTCTGGGCCAGCTTTTCAAGTCATAAGCCAGTGTACAAATAAAGCAAGCAGAAAGACACTGGTAACAGGAAAGAGCCAGCTGAATTAAAACTTGAAGAATTTTGTGCAGTGTGTGAGGAGCAAATATTTTGGCAGACCACAAGGAGGCTATATTCTGCAAACATCACTGAAGTGTATGCATGGAGTTATTAACACCCGGTGCAGTGGGCTAATGCCGTGTTCAATAGTGAGCTGATTTTTTCTGTTACAAGGATGTGTCTGACTGCTAGCCTTGAATCAGGCTATATGCTAAAACTCCAAGATCAACCAGATCTCAATTATAAGCCGTCTAAGCATGTGAAACAATGCCCATAGCCACCAGGCAAATGTGATTTGGACCAAGATGTGTGTGTGTAATCTCAATGTATCTAGTCAGACCTGAAATGGAGCACTCACATTAATTACATACCACCTAAGAATCCTGTAACATTTCACATGCTTCACTTCAAACAAAACAGGTTAAATTTGTTTATCTATTTTCAAGTGATTCCCAGTCCAGCTGGTCCATGAAATTACAGTGGGATCACATGTATTTGTTACAGTACAGGCTGCTCTGTGTTGGATCTACTCTAGAATTGAGATTTCAAAGTAGACTGCCAATGTACCAACACTGTTGTAGCATATTTAAGTGGAGGACAAATGAATACAGTAATGCTAGATTATTTATGTATACAAATTTTTCATAATGAAATTGATATCCCATTTTGATTTGTACCTCCACTTTGCGACATATTTAAGAACAAGAAGTTACTACCCTTTTAATGTCGTTAATTAACCAAGATCTCACCAGTCTTTGTTTTTCCATTTATGATTTTGCTTTGGAACAATTTATCTAAAGGCTTTAATTCATATCAAGTATTTAATCTAATTCACCTTATGGTAATTGTACTAATTTTATTGATTTGTCTGTATGTTTTCTTCATTTTCCTTTGAAGTTGTATACAGTATAGGTAGCTAAACAAAGATAAAGAACTTTCTCTCCCGTCTTATTCTAGGATTTCTATTGACTAAGAATTAATTATTTGTATACAGGCTCAAAATGGAGAAAATATAAAGAAAGTGAATCAAGACACACCGGTAGTGTGTCGTGCGGCCCAAGAAGCCGGCACGCAACACCCGTGAATATATTGACGTTCGCTTGGACATTGCCATGAATGGTTTTTGAGGTAGTCGTTCTGAGAGATGTTTTATTGATGTTCGCGTTTTTAATCCACTTGCCCCATCTAACAGTTCTTCATCACTTTCTTCTACCTTTAAGAAGCATGAGAATATCAAGCTTCGAGCTTATGGTCAGAGAATTCGTGAAGTTGAGCATGCTTCTTTTACACCTATCATCATGTCGGCAACAGGGGGGTTGGCTCACGAAGCCACAGTTTTCTATAAGCATCTGGCTTCCCTCCTATCGGCTAAGTGGGGTGATGAATACTCTGTAGTCCTGGGTTGGCTTCGGTGTTGTCTTGGCTTTTCTCTGTTCCGCTCGGCTATTCAGTGCATTCGAGGTGTGCGTTCATCTATTGGTGCTTACACTAGGGCTCCACCACCAATGGATTTAGTGCAAGTGGAGTCCCACTTGTCAGAGTAACTTGCTGGCTGTGTTACTCTGCTTTTTCTTTTACAGTTGTCCAGCATGTGCCTTTGTGCTGGGGGTGGTGGCAAGGGCAGTCCATCAAGTCCGGGTTTAAAAAAATAAAATAAATAAAAATTAATTAATTAATTTAAAAAAATTTTTTTTTTTTTAAAGTGAATATATTGACAGGAAGAACGAAAACGCAATTTTCGCACCTCCGTAGCTCTGTGCTGCCTTGATGAAACAAGACGAATTTTGCTGTGGACACTCCCTCCAACTTCAGTACTCCACATACCAAATTTGAGCGAAATCGCTTCAAGCGTTCCCGAGATATGCGACTTCAAAAATTGGCTTAGTTTCTTCGTTTTTTTTCTTCTTATTTTTCTTCCTCTTTTCGCAAAACCGCTATAAACGCGAACGCATGCAATATCCGATTGCCTTGAAATTTGGCACACAGAAGGGAGGTATAAAGGCGCATCTCTGTACCAACTTTGGCTGGAATACGATAAACAGGCAAAGAGGTATTAGCGATTATTCACAAAAAATAACACCAATATGTTGTCACGCCTACAGGGTTAAACCGCTTACGGGAAGAAGCTGAAAATCGGTGGGTGGATGGGTTAACTATTGAACCTCAAACCTTTTGTGATTTGAAAGAAATCGAGCTAAAAACCAGGAAGATACATCGAAAAAACCAACAGTGTGTAACAATTACGCAATCGAGATTAACTAATTAAAAAATGACTACTTTCCACGCCCACCAGAAAAACCGCCTGGGATAATGCTTTGAAATTCGCTGTACAGATGGAGTAATCATCTTAGAAAGGATCTTCAATGGTGTAGAAGAATCAGACTTAAAGCCAGGGAGTTATAACACGAAATCAAACTTGGTGTAGCAAGTGCGAGATCGAGATACTCTAATAGAGCAGTCACCCTGAAAAGAATTCAAAAGATCAGCTAGAAACTAGTAACCTGTATAGAGATAAGCTACAAACAATTCACCCTGTAGAGATATCAGCTAGAAGAAGTCACCTTGTAGAGAGTTCAGCTACAAAGAAACCACCATTGCATGTAGAGAGTTCAGCTACAAACAAATCGCCCTGTAGAGGGATCAGCTAGAAGAAATTATCCTGTACAGAGTTCAGCTACAAAGAAACCATCATGTAGAGAGCTCAGCTGCAAACAAATCACCTGTAGAGAGTACAGCTACAAACAAATTACCCTGTAGAAAGGTCAGCTAGAAGAAGTCACCTTGTAGAGAGTTAAGCTACTAACTAGTGACCCTGTAGAGACATCAGCTAGAAGAAGTTACCTTGTAGAGAGTTCAGCTACAAACAAATCATCTTGTAGAGAGATCAGCTAGAAGAAGTTACCTTGTAGATAGTTCAGTTACAAACAATTCACCCTGTAGAGAGATCAGCTAGAAGGACTCACCTGTAGAGTGCTCAGTTACAAAGAAACCATGCACCATGTAGAGTTCTGTAATTAATATATGATTTATAATTTGTACATTTATTGATAAAATCAGAAATATTTAAAGTATTCATCTGCTTCATCTTTTCTTCTTCCTGTGTAAAAGAAAAAAAGATAGGTTAAAAAAGCCCCAAAGCTGGCCATAGGCTGGCTTTGGGGTATACAAATACAAAAAGAAGTGAAATCTAATCCAAAACAGCCAAGCTGTAAAAAGAGTGCGGCCCTCAAAAAGGCTATGGTGAAAAAAGATGTGAAATCCAAGGTGGCGGCCAAGAAATGGCTGTGATGCAAGGGCGGATTTAGGGGGGTGCTTGGGGTGCTCAAGCACCCCCCTCCAAAATTTTACCATGAGCAAGCTAGTAAGTTTCTAGAGGTTGCAGTATAGATGCAATTGCATCTTATATGTATGCATGGGCAATGAACAGTTGGAAAGAAAACAGAGAATAGCTAATCTTTACTTAGAATTACTGAGAGGGGTTCAAATTATACTTGTGGTGTAAGGCTTAACCTAAAAACTGCTAAAAATCGAAATACTCTAATAGAACAGTCAACTACTCTAATAGAACATCCATCATAATGTTTTTTTTAAGAAGTTTCCATGTTTTCTTGACCTGTGCACTAACAAATTCTGTCAAATAGTTTAATTTCAGTTGTTGCTACATTGATGATTGGGTTGACATGCTTAAGTAAAACGATTAATTTCATAGCATGCATACAGTTAACAAGGCCACAGTATTTGAGAACTTTTTGTTTTTGCTTTATCAGTACCAAAGTTCCATGCTGCATTTATCTGAATCTAGCATCAATTGAAGCTAATGTCTTGCAGGGTTTTCATTCTCAAACCCCTTGAAGCTCAACTTTATAAGTTCAAATGATACCACAGCATTTATGCTGTCACATTATATAAGGGGGTTAGTTGTGGCCAAAAACTAGTTGCATATGTAAGTGACTTTGGACTCTGGTTGTAAAATATTAATATGGTGATGGGGCCATATAGTTGTAAAAAGTCAGATTGAAATAGTAACAGAACAGTCTGTGGCTATATATACTACAAAGTTGAAGTTATTTTTGTGTGCATTTTAAATCTCTACAGTGACCTTAAGATCCAATCCTGTGTATGTCTTTGACAATCCATGCACTGTTATGCATTGCCTTATAATCCAATAGCATTTAAAAGTATAGTTCTGTTTTCTAAAATTGCTTACAACTGGACTCATCCATCTTGTACCCCCACAATCTTTCAGTACAATAAAGTATTTGTGACTGAATTTGACAAAACAAGGCTTCGACGCACAAAGCTTTGTTAGGAGATATGGCGATTTTAAGGAATCATTGTGTAATAACTTCCCAGTGCCTACAGCTGTGCAAACAAAATTTGCACCAATTGTTCATCTGTTCACTAGCTATCACTGAGTGGGTGTATACATTTCTGATACCCAGAATTTGCCCTGTTTTGAGCAGCTTTTTTCGAGCGGGTAATAATATCACAGGCGGTACTAATAGGGTGAGAGGGTGGGGGTAGACGGTGGTCTTAATATACGGGTATAAAATGAAGTAAGAAGACGATTGGAATCCAGAGGCCAAGTTTGGGCTCTCCATGGCCCTCCATGGCACTCAGATTACTCCAAATTGACTGAGAACACTATTGGCGAGCTCTCTGTGAAGTCCCAGCTCACTACACACCATTATCACAGAGCCATGGCCATTTAATGGTGCCAATCTCACACTCGTGGCTTTGACAGGGTCGGAAGAAAGCTGCTACAGAAACCAGACTTGTCAGTGCTGAAGGAAGTACAGTGTGAAATATGATAGTGTATTAGACCAGCAATCCATTTCTGGTAAAATCGTAAGTTTGATTTTGTGTGTGTGGAAGCCTTGTTATGTGAAATCCGGTCACATTTGGTTAAAAATAGCCTCCAGATTCAAACTTGTGATAGCTATATCCCAAAAATTTCCCGAAGGAACATCACCCCTAGCTGGAAAATTCTACATGTGTGTACTCTACACACTGCATGGTGAGTGTATACTTGCCCTCTCAAGCCCTTCCTTCATTGTTACTATTTGGACGTTATAGTTTGAGCCATGAGACTGTAAAGCACACTAGCTATACTTTAAGCCAAGCAATACACTATAAATCTAGCTATCTTGTATATTGATGAATTCAGCATATAAATTTATTAATTCGTGAATTGATACAATCAATTAGCAAAAAAACCAAACTTTAAAATTGCTAAATTTAATGTACCACTAAATTAAGGTATTTCAAACACAATACTAATGGCAAATATTGATCATATGTGTAGCTGCATCCTTCTCCTTCCTGTTCTCGTAAAGAATATATTTTTAGTTACTGGCTGTGGCCATATATGACATGCAGCTAGTGGCTGTTACAACTGTTCTGGAATAATGGTGTCGTTTCAACATTATTACACCTAGGTGAATCATAATGCTTTAATTACAAGCATTGTGAATCACTTAAACAAAGTGGCATCATTTTTCAGTCAAAATATTGCCAAATTTCAATACTAAATAGGCTAAATTTGCAAAATTTTTCTGTGGGGGCATGCCCCCAGACCCCCCTAGATAGAGCAAGCTGAGTGTGCTTTGCACACTATAGCTAGATGTAACCTGTTTCACTTTTCTTAACCAATCAACAATTGTTAGCACCCCCCTTCTGAAATCCTAGATCTGCCCCTGGTGATGGTAGGTTAATGGTAAAAATTTTAATAATGACAATTCAGGTGAATTTTGTGCCAAGATAAGCGGCACAAAAATTCACCTGAATTGTCATTATTAAAATTTTACCATTAACCTACCATCACAGCCATTTCTTGGCCGCCACCTTGGATTTCACATCTTTTTTCACCATACCCTTTTTGAGGGCCGCACTCCTTTTTTACAGCTTGGCTGTTTTGGATTAGATTAATATTATACAGTCAGTTTTGCTTTTGGATATTTAATGTCTCCAACTGCAACAAAAATTCCATGAATCTATGCATCACATTGCTGGTCGTCTAAACATTCTGAAAGTGATACCTCACTCAATCAGCCATAAATTCATATGTTCTGTTTATTAGACTGAATAAAGTCATGATCACCTAGCCTTTTCCTGTCACCAGTAACTTTCTAGTTAATTTCTCTGTAGATATTATGCTCTGAAACTGAAGAAATTGAGTGGTCCTCTAAACTATTTATTTTGTCAAGATCAGCAGAAACAACTGACATCCAATCGGCTACTGTATTGCAGTAACAAAGCTTGCCTTGGTCATGCAAGAAATAAATTGAAGAGACTTGCTTGATATTTCAGGTAGTAGAACAATCACTGCACGAGACAGCTATTAATATTATATTATTATTATCCTATTCCATTTTCCTGGAGGCTCCACTGGTAAAATGCAATTTCAGCAATGATAGCGGCTAGCCAAGCTGCAAGTTTTGATTCAGAAAGTATTCCATTCTGTAAAATAGACCCATCCTGGATTCAACTCACTACTCAGGCTGAGATATCTGGCATTAGTCCACTACTCTGTTAATGAATCATTGATATTATTTATTTATTTATTGATTAGCAAAACCCATCAAGGGTATAACACTAATGTACAAAAAAAAGTCATCTAAGTGATTAACTAGCTATAACTATATAGATTACAATTACTTAAATCCTCAATATTCAAGTTGATGTTCACACAATATAGCCTCCTTGAGGTATCTGAATGTTTGCTCCTCACACACTGCAGAAAATTCCTTTTCATTCTGAATTATGTTGCGTACAAAATGCTTAACAAAAAAAGGAAAACATTGCTAGCTAGTAAGGACCATTACAATAAAAAGTGTTTAAACAGGAGCACTTTTGGGCTAACTAAGGCACCATGAAGTCTATAGCTAGTTTCTGGCCAATATTCAATTTTCATGGAAAATTACACACCTTCATGCTCTCTACTATATATACCATACTGTATATGATTCCCTATTATAGTGTTCCTTTTGAAATAACCTTCACTGAGTTCACAAATCAATAACCCCAATGCTTAGTGTCTTCCTCACTACAGGTCTCTGGCTCAATCTCTTTCTGTATAATATCTAACTCAAAGCTGTGAACCTCCGTAACTTAAATCTCTTTAAGGTTTTTTATATAGACATTATCTATCTTCCATTCACATCACTACATTATACTACTTTCACGCTACCTGACATGATTTATATAACTTGAACTCTGTGTATCTCTTAGTTAGGACCTCCAAAGTTGTTTAACTCCTTTTTAAATATAATTTTTACTACGTATATACATTCACAACACAGTGATTCACTCTTATAACATTGAGCACTGTTCAAAAACTAAAAAATCTGTCTACATAGTATTAGGGAAGGTCACTGTTTATTGTAAAATAGCTACACAGTTACAGTCTAGTCAGTTCTATAAGTATTTCTCTTATGTTTTAATTAAGTACTCCAGTGTTGGGAGTAACGCGTTATGTAATATTAATACTTTTGTGATATAATGAAATACGCTATAAAAACAGGTAATATAACTCAAGTTACTTTACTTACAAATGTAATGCATTACCTAAGTAATATTGTTACTGTAATGAATCTAATATTACATAATATTATTACTACAAGTAACGAAGTTACTAATCTTATTAGTAATCCACTGAGTAACGCCTAGCCACAACGAAGTAATGAAGCCTACTGAATGAAGCTTATTCACCAGCTTCTTACAAGATTTACACATTGTCCAACAACGCAATCATGTCACGTGATAATGTGGTAGTTTCACGCGTGACAGCTTAAGGCTGTGGACACAAAGTAATATAATATGTAATATTATTACAGTTACTTTATTTTATGGGTAATATGTAACTGTAACTAAATAGTTCAGCTGCAAGTAATATGTAATATGTAACTAGTTACTTTAAAAAGTAACTTGCCCAACACTGATTATTGTTACTGTGAAGCTTCTTATTATACTTACGAAAATTCTAGAGCATATTGGCTTGGTAAGTCAACAACATCAATCAATTATTGAACTGGAATGCTGGATTTAAATTGGCCAAGTGTAGCTAAAATTAAATTATAGAAAAAGGAAAACTGGTGCACTTTCAAAAAAATATCACAATCAAATACAAAAAATGACACATGGCTGTAGCTAAACTGTCTAATGTCCAGGCTAAAAATAATGTACAGTAAGATTTGAAGAAATTATTAAGCGAAAATACAATTTTCACATAATTTACCATATAACCTAAATATTTCGGGGGGGGGGGGGGATTTTGCTGATTTCGTGGGGGGGGGGGGGGGGTTACCAATGAAGATTATTTTTATCCTTGAAATATGTAGACCTCCTTTATTGTCTAATACATTTTGGGAGTGTGCAAATCCATAAAAAAAAATTAAATTACGTAGGTAACATTCATTGCTCAACCTCGAAAAATTTGCCCCTTAAAATATTTAGGCTATATGGTATTGTAAATGCAAACACCCTATTATCACAATGTTCCCATCAAAAGATAAAGTATTACAGATTTCTGAGCATAATACACACATATACGTTGCTATATAGCTACAGACACAGTAGGCAAATAGATGTGGTCAATCACATGCCAGAAACAAATCAAAACCAAATAAATACTTAGTGTGGTGTTTGGCTACTCCTACTACATACCATTGTCATATGACCAGCACAAACAGTAAACATCATATAAAACTGACCAAGTTATACACGGGACATTGGAAACAGTGGAAATTGAAAACTGAAACTGAAAACTGAAACTGAAAAACTGAAACTGAAAAACTGAAACTGAAAAACTAAAATTGGTCAAAACTTCATATTAACAGGTACCTCTTAACAAAGACCACCTCTGTAATAAGACCACCTGTATAATAAGACCGCCTCTAATAAGACCACCTCATTATAGTAGTCATGTCAAGTAGGTCCAGCAAAGAGGCCATTAGGTGTACTCATAATGTAATAAAGTATCAATCGATCAGACAGTACTTAAAAGTTAAAATGACAGCTGCAGGGTTGTACATAAGGATATACTATCTTACCATACCAAGACCTAAAGTCCATGGTCATGTCACAATGAATATGGGGTAATTGCATGCACAATTACTCTGCTGATACTGGATTTCTCATGAATTGTGCATGATTTAAGAGTTACATAGTTAAATTAATGATCTTGGACTTTGTGTCTTGGTATAATAGTTAGACACTCGTGATAGGTGTCTTCGAGGATTTAAAAACCTGTCAATAATTACCTGCACCTCGGTAATTACTGATGTCACCTCAGGTTTTTAAATCTTCGAGGATGCTTATTATGTGTGCCTAACAATTATTAAGACACAAAGTCAAGAATCATTAATGTTGATTTTGTAACTATGCAACTCCTAAATCATGCACAATAATATTCATGAGAAATCCATTATCAAATTATCAAATTCAATTATGCATGCAATTGCTCCATTTTCATTTGTGACATGACCATGGACTTTAGGTATTGGCGTGATAAGATAGTATATCCTTTTGTACAACCCTGTAGCTGTCATTTCAACTTTTAAGTACTGTCTGATTGATTGATACTTTATTACATTATGAGTACACCTTAGCTATATTTTTGGACCTACTTGACATAACTACTATAATGAGGTGGCCTTATTTTAGAGGCGGTCTTATTATAGAGGTGGTCTTTGTTAAGAGGTAGCTGTTAATATGAAGTTTTGACAAATTTTAGTTTTTCAGTTTCAGTTTTTCCGTTTCAGTTTTTCAGTTTCAGTTTTCAGTTTCAGTTTTCAATTTCCACTGTTTCCAATGTCCCGTTATACACTTCATCATCAGTTACTAGTCTCATCGTATTCAGTCATATCAACTATTATCAATTGCTAGTCACTTTACACTATGTTAGTACTAGTAGTTCTCCTTGTGCTATTGGGACAACTTGTCTACCTGAATCGTGATGGAGTGGAGGCTAACAGAAAGGTTAGTATATTTATGTTAGTACATATTTTTGTTGTTGCTGCTGCTGCTGCTGCTACACTTTGACATTACAGTTCAGTAATGTTCCTATTCTCACCATCAGGTTCAGGAAGTACACACTATCCTACCCTACCATCAATTGATGACCCCCAACTGGATATCTAAGTATATGTAACTGTCACTACACCATACACCCTCTCAGTCCTCTCAATATATTATTGAGTTTCCAACTGGAATAGAAAACCAACATTTGATTCAACTTCAACTGGTACCTCCCAATATCCTAACATCTACTGATAGTGTCACTGTTGCAATTATTGTTGCTATGGATACTCAAGTGGAGACCATAACATATCTTTTGGAGCAAGTGATGGAGTATCATTTCATTTCTGGGGTTTATAGTTTATGATAAAGACAATTATCCTACAATCTCACCATGCCACAGTATTGAAAGTGGCATTAAAGTGGAATTCTCCAAAGACCTGTTCAAGGCAGTGGCTCTCGGGTGTCTGCTACACGTTACTCTGGTGAAGTAAAGATTCAAATAAGACCAACAGAGAAATGGGATTCCTGTCACACAGAACATGATGAGGGATCTCAAGAGATCTGAAGTACATCTCAGTCAACATTAATCTGGACTAACTTTGTCGTAGTACAGAAGTTTTTAGTGTAGGACTTTGTAACAGTGTATAGTGCAGTAGACATTTACTTATACAGACCCTTTTTGACTTTGTACTGTACTGTGTGCCTTGTATACTGATATACGTACATATAACTGATATACCCTACATGGTAACAGGGGTGGCTCCAGGGGGGTTCTGAGGTTTCCAGAAACATTCAGGCTATTAAAATATTTGGTAGGGTTTGAAATTAAAAGACTCTGACTAAGCAGTTAACCATCCTAATAGAACAGCCACATTTATAATAATATCTCAGCTCCTTAATTAACCTGTACCAACATAATAGTCCTATTTCAGAGTGTTTAAATTTTTTTCCTGAGGGTATGTATCCAGTCCCCCAGAATGGCAGCCATGTCTGTTGTAACACTCCTTGACCTGCTTCCCCCGATATTGTGCCAGCCTATACATATGTCAATAATATCTCAATATTAGCCATGTCAGCTTTAAAGTTTCTTTTAGCCAAAATTAGCTACCACATTCAACTACATTATTTTCAAAAATAATCTTGGGGAGAAGGGAGGGGCTATGCCCAGCATACTATGAGTGCACTTGCAGCAGGAAGTTTGAAAACCAGTTGCTAAAATGTCTGGATCTGAACTGGCAATGAGGTACATATATCTAAATTCTAAAAGCAAAGCCTAAGAAGCAGCTGAATTATTGAGAGGTTGGCATCTCTGCTATTGCTATACTGTATAGCCTATTAAATATTTCGAGGGGCAATATTTTCAATGTATGTAGCTAAAAATAAGACATGATTTACAAATAATCCCAATATATATTGAGGTTTAAATATTTCAAGGCTTAAAGTTTTGCTGTTAACCCCCAAATTTTCTCCCTCAAAATATTTAGTTATATGGTAGTAATATCGATCAGAATTGTCACTTGCAAGGGGTAAGTAACGAACCAAAATCGTCTACAAAATTTCAAAGATGACTGCCCATATTTGATCATTCAGAAATATACTGCCCATATTTGATCTTTCAGAAATATACT
Source organism: Dysidea avara (assembly GCF_963678975.1). NCBI lineage: Eukaryota > Metazoa > Porifera > Demospongiae > Dictyoceratida > Dysideidae > Dysidea > Dysidea avara. Next base: position 4,993,874 of record NC_089286.1, read on the forward strand.
GCTCATATCTTTCAAGAGAAATTTCAGTTAAATTTTTCTGTAAAATCAGTAATTTCAAAATTAGTAAATCCGTAAATTTTAAGACTCCATAAAATACCATTACATTTTACTGATCGTCAAATTTCATATTTCAAACTGCATCAGTAAAATTCAGGCTATATTTCATATTTCAGAAATAATTTCAGAGATGATCTACAAAATTTCAGGTCGTTACCTGCCGCTCAGTTACCTACCCCTCGGTTACCTACCCCTCGGTTACTTGGGCTGTTCCATCTTAACAGCACTGAGCCACTGCTGCCAGTTTCCACCACTACCATTTAGGTGAAGATATAAGATGCATATACCTCATTTCCTGGGGTTTATGTATCTATGGTAAAGATGAGGCAACCCATCACTAACTACCGTATATATAGCCTAAATATTTCGAGGTTGAGCAATGTTGCTAAAAATAAAATTTTCGTGAATTTGCAAACACTCCCAAAATGTATTAGACTATATATGGAGGTCAAAATTTTTCAAGGGTAAATTTTTTGCTGATAACACCCAAAACCGCGAAATCAGCAAAAATTTTCCTCATTAAAATATGCCTACATATTTCAAGGGGGGGAATTTTATCGTATAGCCTAAATATTTCGAGGGGGAAAATTTTTGCAGATTTCGCATTTTTTGGGCTTATCTTATCAACAAAAAAAAAATTAGTTTTGAAATATTTAGACCTCCATATAGTCTAATATAGGGTTTCCAAGTCAAAATAGGAAGGTGCTTCCTTTTGTTGTTTCTGGAGATTATCACACAGACTGACCTTTAAGATAAAGGAAACAAGTGCTAATTTATTATTAGATTGCTTGTAGCATTGGATATCAGCATAAGTTCAACACACAAAATATACAAAAAGTGGCCACGTGATCAAAAACACTATAATAGTTACATTGGACAGCTTTTTCAAAAATCTTGGCATATAGGGTGATCTAAGTCACAATCAGTGTATTTTTACCTTATAATATAGATTTCTACATCTTGTAGCACTATAGCACATCTTGTATAGCTGTAATGGGATTGTTGGCTACGTGACCACTTTTTGGGTATTTACAGTTAAAACTCACTGCACTGATATTGAAAGCAATACACAATTTAATAATATATTAGCACTTGTTCATTTTATCTTAAGGTCAGTCTGTGTGAAAATCATCAGAAAAAATGAAAAGAACTGAGGCATCATAGATATACTAACCCCAGGTACCTGGGGTTAGTATATCTATGGAGGCATCATCCTATTTTGCAGTGGAAATCATGGGCCTATATTAAGGGTTTTTTGGTCATGTGACCACTTTTTGGATGCTTACGTCCGTTAACAATATGCTGATACCCAATGCCGTAAACAATCTAACAAATTAGCATTTGTTTGCTTTATTTTAAAGGTAGCTAAATCTGTATGAAAATCTCCAGAAACAACAACTGAAAATAAAGCACCTTCCTATTTTTTGTGGAAACCCTAAGTCTAATACATTTTGGTAGTGTTCGCAAATCCGCGAAATTTTATTTTTACCAACATTGCTCAACCTCGAAATATTAGGCTAATCTGTAAATTAATTTCAATAAGCGCTCATTGTATGCGGGTTTACGCGCTAGATTATACATGAAGGGCATTATTTGAAATTACTTTTATCACTCGGTACCTCGCTCAGTACTCATTCATCATTTCATACTATGGATCAGCAAGACGTTACGTACGACAAGGCGGAGTACATAGAGACGGTAATATACATCCACATATTGTAATTACTTACTGCTTTACATATCTCGATTCTCTTTAGGCGTCTGGGAACAAAGTTAGTCGAAGTTGTGTGCTGTGTGGTAGCCAGAACATCGTACTAAACGGGAAGGTAAGCTACTCGCAGTTTCTAGTGACGTAGTAACAATGACGTAATAGACCATAGTCCAGTCAGGATGTATCATAAGAGGCGACCTAGCTAACATCAACGTAGGAAGACAGTGTTTGATTAGCAAAGGAACAGTCATCACCCCACCATTCAGGAAACTGCCACATGGGTAAGTCAGAGGGATAAATTTACCTGGGAACTGCTTCTTTGCAGTCTAGACCCTTTACCTCCACACAGTGCATTAGTCTTGTGTGGCCAGACCATACTCTCTGTAAAATAAGTGACATATGGAAATTTGGGTTGAGACTATGTAACAGTGCTTACAGTTTATGATCGATAAGTGTTATACACTGAGGGCTATACACTGAGGGAGGGAGATGACGTGAGATTCTCATGATACTTACAAATAATATTATGCACTAGTTACTACTGATTGGTTTGAGGTGTTGTCACTGCTCTACTTTACAGGGTAGATCTTTATATGTATAGTGCAATAAAAAAATTATAAATTAAGTAGTGTTTTATTGCTGAAACCCTACTAATTTTATTGCACTAGTTTGTTAAACACGTGTGACTGCTGTATTAGAGTATCTCAATCTCACCACTCAGCTATGCAGTAGCTAATGGGCATAGCACAATATCTTGTTTTCCTACAGAGCTAGATCAATTGTTGTGGCAACTGTTTTAAAAGCACAGCATAGCTGTACACTCCATTAAACACCTCAATTAGTTCCGTGGCGTCTAAATGTGCTCCTTCAAGGAAAGTGTTGATAGGGAAAATTAACATCTTGGGAATGGTTTCCATGAAGAAGATTGAAGATAAAAGGAATGGTAAAGTGCTGAAGGCAGACGTTCATCAGAACTACAAGAGGCACATCCCACCATTGAGTTTGTTGCTGTGCCGTAAAATGGTGGCTGTGCACTGCTGAGACAAAATTTAGAGTTTTGGCAATTTTAAAAAAAATTCATTATCCGGATGCCTGTGTTTTCTAATGTTGTAATTGATATTAAGACTATTCCATATAAGGTGATTTTCTCTGCATATGATATTTCCATGATGGTTTTTAGACACTGCTTTTTAGCAGCACGCATCATCTTAGGGATGAGCTTTGCTAAACAGTATGACAATACTGTTTGATATTGGTTGTGTGGTAAATTTACTGAACACTAAATCTTAACCTTTGTTGTTTACAACTTGCTTTTGTGTAAGAACAACTGAACTTTTATTTGCTTCATGTTATGTGCTGATCTATTGTTAAGTTCAATACTAAGGCTGACCACAAACCGCCTACACATTGCTTAATTATAACAGGGTATATAAAAATATTTTAGGGATGCAAGCAGTAAAAAGTATTGAAACAAGTGATGAATGATGATATTACAGCATAGCTCAGTGAGAATGGCATGTTATAACTATCAGCTTTGCACCTTCAGCGCTTATAAGCTCTTGTAACAATCAATGCCAAAGTAGGGATTTTCCCACCAAGCTATGCTGTAACACCATCATTCATTGCTTGTTTCACTTCTTTTCATCGCTTCGATCCCTACATCATTTAAAATATTTTTAAATATACTATTTTGTTTTTAAACCAGGCGCATGCCCACAGGCGTGCGCCTGGTTCGGCCGGCTGTGGGCATGCGCCTGGTTTACTGAAATTGTTTTCGTAAAAGTGTGTGTGTGTACCTATCTATGTTTGTCCATACACACCCACGTGAGCAAAATCGTTTAATAACAGTAAAAGCAGCTTTTACGTAAGAAGTAAAAGTGAAATGAAGTCTGTATTAAACTTCTGCACAGGTGAGCTTTGCTCTGAGGTGGTTTCTTTTCGGCGGACTGAAATACGGGTGTGGTGACTTTCCTCAGATTACCTTCCCCTTGAGGTTTTCAGGCATTTAGCAACTGAAAAACAACGGTGCAGGCCTCGTACACTACCAGGAATAGCCTATCGCTTCGAGTTGAAAGGGGGCGTATCTCTTATGTACGCGAACGAAAATGAAGAGCAGCTTTGAGGCTTTGTCGAGAGAATTTGTGGGAAAAAACACGTTAGACACACTAGACACACTATAAAACAGTTTAGAAGATAGTTTTGTGCGTAATATGTTGGTAAAAGCGGTTTGTGTAACAAACGCTTCCTTAGCAGTGCATAGCAACGTAATTGAACAAATTACGAATATTTCATGAATTACGAAATACGAGAATTAGCTAATAATATTATTGCACAATCCAAAACTACCCTATTGTAAAGTAGTAATGCATAGTTGGTTAATTCATAGTAGTATATACTGTCTATAGTTAATTCCAGATGAGTTAGCTAGCTGCATGGCGCCTGGTTTTTAGAAGTAGCACAACATCAACTTGTTTGTACAGCTATATGCGTGTGACTGTACTGGAGTGTTGTGAGTCAGCCTTTTCACCTACCAGGGAGTGTGTCATATTGTCATTGTGCGTACAGCTAGACTGGGGGTGTGTCATCGTGATCTTGTAAATGGATTCTTGTCTCAGCACTCAATCATTGTTAATCAACCAAGAATAGATGTGGTATTGAACCTATCATGAAGTTAGGTATCTACAGAGCGCAAGCGCTGTAGATAAGTGTGCAGCATCTCAAGGAAAGTGTTGATAGGGAAACTTAAAACACCTCAATATGGTTTCATTGCATGAAGAAGGATGAGACCAGCCTGATTGAAGATAAAAGAAAAGACAAGGCACAGAAGGAACACACTTGTTAGAACTCCAAAAGGCACATCCCACTGGTGAGTTTGTTATTGTAGCGTAAAATTATGGCTGGTCTAAAGCAGATAAAAATTCAAATTTTGATGATTTTTAAAAATTCTATATATCTGGCTGCTTGTAAGAGTTTTCTTGTTTTCTAATGTTATTCCTTAAAGGTGATTTTGTTGTGTAAAGTGTTTTTTAAAGGCAACATTTTAGGCAGTGCGCATTGGGGGGGGGGGGGGGGGGATCCCTACTACTGTACTGTTTGATGCACACATTGCTGGTATCACAACAATTGTGTTAGAGCCACCGCAAGAGTTGGGAGAAGTTCAGTGTTTCTGGTTGTTCTGGTATTGCAGGCAGAAGAACCAGAAAAAGATACAACACCACAGGCAGATGCCGGTAGTGTTCAACAAAAAGGAGCAAAATATGATGCCTATGTGTATATCAACCATCATCCTGTGTTCCTAAAATTCCTCTGTGTTGTAACAAATGGTTTGCTACCAGATTCATTTTCCTAGGTTCACTAAACTTAGTAAAATGTGAAAAATGACCTGTAGCAAATTGCTTTGTCCATCTCGATTAATGCCACAGGCCATGGAGGCTACTCTAACTCAGGCAACAATGCAGGTGGTTTGTGGCTATATGGAAATCAGCCTTAATGTGTTACAGAGTCTTGTGTCCAGATACTTGAGTCAGTTTATATTAGTTTGGAGCCCAACTATTTTGATATTCATTAGAACGTGTAGATCCAGACACTTAGTTAAGGTCCCAAAGTATCCCTTAGTACGGGATGCTTTGCTAATCAGAACACTATTAGCTAATCTCAAGTCCTCACATACAGACAGTACAACATGTATACTTCTCTTCTAGGGGTGCCTTCTACCCAATACATATCGGTGATCATATTATAGTGGAAGAGAACAGCATCATTAATGCACAGGCCATCGGATCGTATGTGCACATTGGGAAGAACTGTATCATAGTAAGATGTGTTGGGTGAGTATTAACTGTTTCATCTCTCAATCCTTCTAGTCTCGTTCATGTGTGCTGAAAGATTGTTGTAAGATTGAGGACAACACTGTACTAGCTCCAGAGACTGTAGTACCACCCTTCACCATATTCTCTGGATCTCCAGGTATTGGCCTGACCGTATGTGTATGTATCTGGTAGTACTGTGAAATCTTACTGTATAGACCGATTACCTGGCCAATTATCAGTTATTAATTATCAAATAACCAATCTCTAAGATTTTGGGTACTTCTAGTGTTTTAACATTGATATTACACTTATAGTAGAAAATGGGTATAACTGCTTGGTGGAGGCCACTATAAGGACAAACTGTTAAGAGTATGTAGCTCACATGCTAGGTGCAGTATAGAAGTTGTAGGAATGTCATTCTACAGTTATGATCTGCTCGGTAACCAGTTATGACATTCTGACAAGTTTCACAGCTCTATGTTGTGTGTAACTGTGCATAAAGTATTAGAATTCATCCAACACTTGTGTGTGTGCTATCCATCTTTCATTGGTGTAACTGATGATGACTAGCCCATCTGTACTTATACATGCTGTTATATCTGTTAATGTGATTTCTGTACAAAGTGACTCCCCAAATTATAACCTACTCACCTGGATGGACACCTCCCTTGATCAGCTTTTGGTTTGGACCATCCTTTGCTTGTGTGTATGCAGGTGTACACTTTCAGTGTTTTAGTTTTGAACTTATAGTGGCTTTATTTGTTGGGTTCATTGTGCATGATATAATAGGTGATTTTAATGATACCCTATCTAATCAATCAAGCTCGGTGCTTTTATGTAAACGACTTATTTCACTTAACTGCTTCACTATGTAGCTAGCTGCTTAATGTCACCTGTCAAACATACAGGTACCTGGTCCATACCATATTCCATGTTATAACAATGAAAGCTCATGTCCATGTTGTTGCTATAGGAACCATCACAGGGGAATTACCAGAGACAACACAAGACATCATGATAAATGCCACAAGAAACTTCTACAAACATTTTGTAGCAGTGAAAAGTACCAAGACTTGATGTTGTATATCATTGTGTATTTAGTTTTGTCAAATGAAATATCAAGAGAATTATTAAATTACCAAACCAACAATTATCCTTGGTTACCATGAAGACAATTAATTGTAAAATGACTACATCTAGGTTACATAATGAAATAATGTGCATTCCAAATACAAACAAGAAAACTGTCAGATGAAATGTGATGGTACTAAAATACATCTTCCTGTGAGGAAAACAAAACAGCACACATTGAAGAATTGCTTAACAAGAAAATTTACACAGCCTTATTAAATAATTGACACTAGATTTGAAAAAGCCTCTGTCCCTTCTCTCCAATATTTCATGTGGAGAGCTCACCTGATCACACTGTGTCACTCTGGCCCATTCCTTGCTGTCGTTGGAGCTGTGCCTGCAGGAATGCCATCTGTCTCCTCATCTCATCAAGCTGGAGTGGGTAATGACAACATGAGTGACCAGGATGATCGTATTGTAAGGTGAATGTCTTTAATGCATGACAAATTTGTTGTATCATTTCAAGGATTTACTCTTTCAGATGTTTGGGAACATAGTTTGCTCATGGCTAACCAGGGACTTGTTATATTGAGCAACACAGAGTGTTTAATTGTGGGTTTTGATTTACAGATTAGACTAAGGCTCAGTGTAGTTGCTAATTTTCAACTATACAGTTGATAGTTTAGTACTATTGTTTATTTTTTTCTCTTGAAAAACAAGTTGATGTGCTACTTCAAAAAACCAGGACCACATGCAGCAAACAAACCTAACTGGAATTAACTGAATTAATTAACAGTGTACTAAACTATTAATATTTATATTGGGTTTTCTTTGCTGCTACATACACAATTGAATCAAAGTAATTTGTATTTCATAACTGATGAAATATTTTGTAATTCTGTAATTACGTTGCTAAGGAGGCATACCTGGAACAAAACGCTTTAACCCACTAATAATGCACAGAGGTATCTTCTTAACTGTTTCATAGTTCGTCTATAACATTTTCTTACATAAATTCTCCAGGCAAATAGCCTCAAAGTTGCTCTTCATTTTTGTTTGCATATGTACGGGCACGCCCCCTTTTCAACTCGAAGGAATTTGTTATGCCCAGGAGGCCAGCTGTGTTGTTTTTCAGCTGTTTGACATCCTTAGAGCTATTTGGGTATGGCCTTTACCGCATCCTTATTAACTCATTTCACCAGTATTTCAAACTGGCATGTATTAACCATCAAAGCTTACCTGCCCAGAAGTTTACTACAGGCTCTATGTGGCCCTTATTTATCACATAAAGGCTGTTTTTAGCGAACAAATTTTTGCTCACGTGGGTGTGGAAAGACAAACAAATATACAAACATAAGCATAAAAACACTTCTCAGAAAACAATTTCAGTAAACCAGGCACGTGCCCACAAAAGGCCGGCTGTGGGCGCACGTCTGGTTTAATAACGACTTGTAAAATGCTGGGCATTTTACATAGTAACTGGTAATTTACTGCTGAGTCTCAATATTACTGAGAACTGTTACAGGTTTTTGCAGTTGAATTCGTCGCCTTTGTAATTGAATTCGTCCCATTTGCAATTGAATTCGTCGGTATTGCAATTGAATTCGTCGGTTTTGCAATTGAATTCGTCGGTTTTGCAGTTGAATTAGTTGGTTTTGCAATAGAATTCGTCGCGTTTGCATTACAATTCGTCATAAACAAAACGGCTCCAAGAAACCAACCCGTTCATTAAGAGATGAACTATTTATGCCTTGGAGAGTTACACTTGAGACACTAGAAGGTAATTGAAGCTGGTAGTACGCGAAGCTGATGGCTGTCTGACAAGTTAATTAGCTTGCTCGCAAGTGACCACACCCATCGCGAATGGCGTAGTAGAGTTTGGAATGTTGCTGGAGAGGCTGTAGAGGAAGAATTATTGCCTTATAAAGAGTTGTTTACTACTGTTGTACTTGAACAAGTTCTTGTAGCAGCTGCTACACCATGTTTTCGTGTTTGTTCCAGCTGCCATTCTTGTTACGGACGAATTTAACTGCAAAAGCGACGAATTCAATTGCAACGAATTCAATTGCAAACGGGACGAATTCAATTGCAAAAGCGACGAATTCAATTGCAAACGGGACGAATTCAATTGCAAACGGGACGAATTCAATTGCAAAAGCGACGAAACCAATTGCAAACGGGACGAATTCAATTGCAAAGTCGCCAAATTCAATGGCAAAAACCTGTAATATGGACCCCTTGGGACCAGCCAATATTGTCTGATTTCTCAGGTCAGTTTATATGCTAGGGACCTTTAGTGTCTGGGTGTACAGGACTATAAGTGCTACAATCACACATTACAACCCTCTCACCTCCTTTTCCTTCTTCCTCATTTCATCTTGTATTTGTTGTTGGCCGCCAGTCGGCGCTGGTCCCATGTCTACCTCTTCCACATGACCACCGCTGGTAACCATGGTGATAAACATAACAGGCCTTGCTTACCCCCTGAGGAAATTACTCACCCACCACCTCCCTGAAGAAGTTTCTTCTTACGGAAGTTCTCATAATGGACGTCTTGTGTGATGTCCTTTAGGTCCTGCATATGTGTACTGTGGAGGGAGGAGACGCAGCTAATCACATGACACATCCGGATCTCTCTACAATAAATACTTGGGAATCAAAATTTTAACTGGTTTTTAACTATCCTCTTTCAGAGGTACAAATAGGGTCACATCTTGAATGTTGGGACAATTACCTTGATCTTTGTTATGAATGTTTACTTTTCTACCAAGTTTGGAGAGTAAATTAAAAGAGGTTTCACTGATATTGTAATGCGCTCACACTTTGTGTTTTGTTATACCCATTTATCATATGTAGCATACCAAACAATTATACACTTACCGTACAATCATGTCCCTTAGCAATACAAAGTCACAATGGTCTTTGTTCTCCACTGTAAGCACCAAGCTAAACACATTGTCATAGCAACCATCATAACCACACCTTCAACAACACCCCAGGGGTAGATACGCCCACGCACTCTCTTGCCATTAACTTCCAACATCGTGTTGCTACCGACAACAGCCAGTGGTATGGCGTCCTGCAGTGAAACATGACTACTAAAATAATGTCAAAAAATATCTAGGCCTACTTGAAGCCTGGGTTGCTTATTTTATTTTAACACAATAATCCAACAATTTGTTTAGATATTTGTTAAGTACCCACAAGGCATTGGCTATATAAAGTATTTCAACCAATGATAGATAAATTTAAATGTCTACTCATCACACTCAACACAAGGTCAGCATTATAGTCATATCCATACAACATTGTGTACCCACAGGCATCCTGTGAAGGTTTTCTTTGCCACACATACAAACCGTCTGGCACACAATAGTCCGCTGACCTTCAACTGTTTCATTTCTGGACTATCATCTTCCTCATCCATCTCTCCAGTGTATACCTGTATCCTGTTCTCATGAAGGTCTTTTAGTACCTGATGATGATGTCATGAGAGGTAATAGAGGTGCCTCTAGAACAATACTATACAGTGGAGCATATCCGTTAACTTTTCAGAATCAGAATTTTTGTAACATTATCAAGACTGACGAACCCACACATACTGCATTAGAACAGAAGGAATGGCACCAGGTTCATTGTTTTCATCTGATCACATGCCCCCTCCCCCCAACTATCAATTACTGAAATAGCGAAGTGGCCATTACACTTCGTTTTCAGTTATGCTCTGCTCATTACACAGTGTTACACCATTACACAGTGTTACAAACAGAAAAGATTGAACTCTACATACTGCAGTATGGCAAAAGGAACCTATCAGGCTGAAGTGACGTCAATAGTGAAAACATTAATCCTGTACTCAGGCAGAAGAAATTCCACTCAATATTTTTTTTCTCAACTTTTGAATGCGTTTCTTGGCAGTATTGGTTATGTACGTATAACTAAGCCCAAAAGTGACCTGGTGTCATGAAGGCATTGTGAAGATATAGTTTTAGGGTGACATTTTTGGCTAGAAAAACCCAAACATTTATGATTCCTAATATACAGTAGTATGTTAACAGTATAACTTCACCAAAATCAGTTGGTTCCAAAGTGTCTGTTATATGGAGGTTAGACTGTATAAAGAGGTGGCAATAGTGTCACGACTACAAACTAACAATTATTGTGACTCAACCCTCATAAACAGTAGAAAACAAATAATCACCAGCTTGTAGACTACATTTCACATCAACAGGATATAATGGGATATACAGTATAGAACAGGTAACAGTGACACATAATGTCACAATGAGGCTAGCATGCACAGCAAGCAGCATGCACTAAACCAACAGGTAAAACACAATAGTGTGAGTCTTGCCTATAGATGTAGCAGATACATGGGGTGGTGAGATGGAACATTCTATTGTAATATCAAAGACCACACTAACCACACCAGCAGTGATTACTATCAGACTATAGTAGTGGTTAGGCCACAATTATGCAGTTCTCTCATAACAGCAGAACTATTGGGTATCAAGGTTTGCCTTTTAGTACATTGATTTAAGCTCACTTGTTTTTTTACGTAACTCTCATACATCTTATTATCACTTACTCTTTTCTTCAGTGTTTGCACTTCACTTGGGGTTAGTGTGTCAGCTTTGGCTATCACCGGGACAATGTTAACCAACTCATGTAGCTGCTTCATGAACTCGATATCAAGAGGCTTCAATCTGTGGAGATTAGCATACACAGTTTACTGCGTAATCCATCAAGAAGACAAGCATGTCATACAGACGGGAGACATGTATTAAAGAAACTGTAAACTTAGTAGATAATGTGTACAAGGTACCTGTGTTGCTTAGCTGCCCGTAACAATTTTTAACCCCCCAAAAATTTGCAAACTTTCTATATAGGGCACATAACACAAACAACCCTTGAAAATAAACCCTTCCCTTTCCTCCGTTCAGACAAAAATACTTACCACAGTATACACACTAGGATAATGAGGCAAGTCTGAGGCACTTCTGTCATGACATATAGCACATGAATACAGTAGGGGGATAAGGAAGGTGCACCCCCAATAATGCTGTAAGCAGCTATTACTTTTAAAGTCATAGGTTTTGATCATTGGGCATGAAAATGACATCAGTAATTTTGTATCCCATTGTGGAGTACTGGAGGATGTAAGCATACACATTTACCAGCTGTCATGATAGGCCAATGGAGCATTCTATTGGCATCTGGTAAAACAGCAGGTAACCCAAACTGAAAAGATTCTGAGAGCCACTTTACACAGCAAAATTTCTCAATCAATTATTCCATGGCAACATAAAAGTGTCTCCTGCAGTATTATTGTATTAACCTTTAACTGTTTGTATAGATTAATGTCCTGATTATCAAGGTGTCCTGGTCAATTTATGAACTAAGAGATACTTTCGGACCTTAACTAAGTGTCTGGATTATGTCCACATTAACAGGTCCCCCACAAACACAACATACCCATGGCCAGTCGGTGATATGAAGTAGAGACAACAATGAACACGATGATCTTCAATGTTACGCCTGTTCAATCCAGACTCATCCCTCAAGTAAGCATTGTACTGTTCATTGATGTAATCTATGATTGGCTTCCAACTGTTGTACACACAAGAGTAATACAAGACATACACACATACAGACAAACACACCATTGTTTATTATCTACAGCATCACCGAAGCCCGGAGTATCAACCACTGTCAATCTTAGCTTCACCCCTCTCTCCTCAATATCAACAGTGAACGTGTCAATGTTCACCGTCTGCATAATGCGATCTATTCATGGTAGCATGTACAACCTAATTTCAAGTTCTATGAACTAATAACAAGTACCTTTAGCTGAGGGGTAGTTTCGTTCTTCGTACAGATCATGTAGGAACAGTGTATTGACCAATGTGGACTTGCCAAGACCAGACTCCCCTATGGAATGACAGCACACCCACATGAAAAGGGATAAGAATCCAACTAGCTATATGGCTGCTCTATAATAAACAATACACAATCTATTCATTGTACATTCCATGGTGGTAAGCACGGTGAAGATGATCTCAGCTGGACTACAAATTTAATTGTGTATTTGCACACTTGGTACCAGGCTTCAGCTCGGGCTTCAGTAGTGTTCAAAACTATTCTATTCCAAGATCCTTTGCCTGGTCACTATAACCTGTTGTGTATTATATGGACTCTGTTGGGACTGTTAGTAATAGGCGAATAAACGACACAACTCTACAGTTACTGAGCGCTAAACTCTAGATTATTATTTTTAACTGGAGCGCCGCCATTTGTACAGCAATTATTAATACTAACATACCACAGTGTTGCGGTAGGCACATCCCCTACACAGCCTGCGCAGCACACAGCAATATTAAACAAACTCACCTACAACCATCAACGTAAATTCAAATCCTTTCTTCACTGATTTTCTATGGACAAGGAAGGGAAGATTATGGAAGCCCAGACCACTGGCAGATTCGTTCGACATCTTCACGTCTTCCACGACACGCTTCTGCACTGAACGAAATGTTTTCTTGGGCGCGGAATTGGCGTCCATACGGTCAATGTGATAACTGATCCGCGCCTACACCACAACAGGAGCTTAGGAATTATAGCGTATACTGGCGCCTCAGTTGATATGGAATATTTTAAGAGGTGCTTACACAATATCACCTTAAGACAATTTAAACGACCGTTCAAATCAGTACAATCATGTTTAATAATTGAGGTTTATACGCTAAGTATCGATCTTTGTTCAATAATTTAGTCGGAAAATGTTTCAAAATAAATTAGGCGCTTGTTAAAAGGAATTATCTGGTGAAACACCGAAGTAGTAGTCCGGCGTCGACCTTGGAAGAGAAGCGCGTGGCTGGACAATTTCGTCTGTTTTCGCACGATGTCAGCGGATCCTAGACAGTCGTCACATAAGAACGAGGGAGGCCAGAAGTCTTCTATGAAAGACAAGAAGTCCTTAGCAACCGGCACAATGAAACTCTACCTCGTAGGAGAAGAAAGAAAAACAGGTAAACTACATCTACTGTTTGTATATTCGTAACGCGGTGCTGGATGCCTTTATAAGACAGGTTTGGTTTATCTAAGTAATAAACAATCAATCCAGATTGTTATTGATTGTTTTTGTGTCCCTTGTCATTCCCTAATGTGCCTTTGTGGTTGCATGTCACCAAAAGTCTCACATGTCTTTTGTTGTACACAACACTTCATTTCATAAGCAACATATTATGATCAAAATTATGAGAGTGTTTATAATGTTGTGTTATAGCTGAGACTCAAGATGAGATAAAGGCTAAGACAGCATTTGAGAATTTAGAGCAGTCATTCAAGTTGCTTACTTCCCGTAAAATTAAAGACAAGTTGAGTGCGTTCTTGCCAGATATACCAGGTAGGGTGTCACCATGGTTACACATTTACAAAGTATTGTCATGGTAACCTACAGGTGATCTGGATGCTACCCCAGTATCAGACAGCACGTGAGTGGTGTGACGTGATGTTGTGGTAGTTGCTATGGAAATATATGTTTAGTTAGTGATTTGGCATTGCTTTTGTAATAAACTTGAAAGAATTTGATATTCATATTTTTAGAGGCAGGCTAAAAGACTCATTCATGATTCTAGGAACTTGTATAAATATTTGAAAATATAGTTGTAATGTGTTATGCACTAAAGTCTAAGTAGTTTTTATTTAAATTAAGGTCTTGTGTACATGTGTTTGTTTTATGACTGTTGGTACCTGGTAGCGTTGCTACAACCTTTTACCCTTTGAAAAATCTCTCAGTGATATGTTGATTGTTTGATAGGCTTAGAGCAGTTATTGATCGTCCACCAGTGGGAGGAGAACGAGAACTAGTACCTCTGTCTGAACTGCAGGGATTCAAGTTGCTACCTGGAGCGGTATATTTTGTGTTGTGTGTGTAGTTGTGTTGTGTGTGCATGAGTGTTATGGTCTCATACACTAGTAAGTGATTCAGTTGTGTGATCACACGTAGCATGATTTAGAGCACCTGCTTATATTTTTACATATAAACCATTCTCAATTATCCACATTGAGATGTGTATTAACTGTTACCTAGTCAGAGGTTGTATTATTTAAATTGTTATTTACTTCTGTCATCATCAGCCAATATGGTATTTAGTACATGTATGCACATGGACACTGGGTATAGCTGAAAATTGTTTTCAAATATTTTCACAATTGGGTACAAGTTGTGGTCAACTGTTATCAATCTTCTGGTTGATCAGTTGATAAACACTTAATAAGGTTTCATGTCACCTGTAGTTACCAGAGCCGTACAGGAGGAGTTTCCCTAAGGAGGCAATCAGGCATGAACGCAAGAAGAAACACAAACACAAAAAACTTGAGGTGAAGAAACATGAAGCAGCAGCGGCTGCTGCTGCAGCTGAGCAGCCACACCTCTCATCGTTGGAGAGCTCTACTGGAACAAGTGCTGATAGTCATATACCATCGGGTCACATGATCCCAGGAGTAGGGATAGGTCAGGTGATCACTACAGCTCAAACTTCAGGAATGAAGCCACTAGCTGGTATGTACCTGAGATTAAATAAAATATACGGTGTACAAAAATTAAAACACTTGTACATTCCAGTTCACATACGCACACGACACACATACAGGACACGACATATCACACACACACACGCATACACACACACACATACACACACACACACACACACTCATATGATGTACTCACCAGGTGCTGTTGATCCACTGAAAAAGAAGAGAAATAAAAAGGTTAGTTCACCTGATAATCCCCAATATTGATGCTGACATCACAACACACAGAGGAAACATGAGGCAACAGGAGAAGGTGATGGTCAGAATGGACAACAAATAAAGAAGAAGAAAAAGGACAAGAGCAAGAAGAAGGACAAAGAGAAGGATAAGGTAATCACTTCTTTAGCCTGTTTATTTGAACACAACTTAGTTGAGCTACAATCACCATATTATATTGTTTACAATTCCAGCACTACCAGAGGTCATGAGTATAAACTGTTTCAAGAATTGACACTTGCAAATATAGTTATTTTCCAACTACCATATCTACACGTAACAAATTGCCAGCTCTGGTTGTAACAGCAGAGACAATTGTCTCTTTTACTGATTAATTAGTCAACCATGTATACATTGCACATCAGTTTTAGCAATTATAATAAGTCTGCGACAACCTCTCTACAATGGTGTGTAAACTAATCGTGGCAAAGAGGCCAGGGTCACTTGGCAGGCCATTTTAATATAATCCAACAGCATACTTATTCCTATGTAAATACTCAAGCGCCAAACAATTTTTGAGTAAAAGTAAAAAATATTCAGAAGCATACAGTGGAACCTCAGTTATCCAGACCCACTTGTCTGGATTCTTGGTTAATCAAACTACGCACTATTGACTGTTATATTAGGGTAGTTGAAATTATTCTTAAATTTAAGGTTATTTATACAGTTTCAGAGATACGGACTTTTCAGACTTATGGACCACCCCTGGTCCCAAGGGGTTCGGATAACTGAGGTTCCACTGTAATTATTTCTCGTGTTGTTGGTTGAGGCAACCATGAAATATTCTAAACTGTTTCCCAATTTACAGTACTTTCCATAGACTGTACAACACACAGGGGCTTTGCTAAAGAGCAGTGCAGCACTGTTGTAGTTTGCTCAAAATTCAAGTAAAAAATTGACTTTGATGTCGGTAGCAGTGACAGTATAATTACCACTTTATTTTGCTGGGGGAAGCTCTGAACATACATGTTATACCTTGTGTATGTCTCTGTAGCATTTGACAGCTGATCAGGCATCGGTACAGATCACCAGCTCCTTTGTGCCAGGACATGCCCCCTTATGACATCTTCATGATGATCACATGATGCAATCACCAATGTACTCCTAATACATGTAATATACAATCGCTTGAATTTTTCTTTTGTATAAATCACCCTTATTTTTCAAGCACATATTTTCACAAAAACGTATAATATGTACGCATATATGTATATGTGGAGAAATTAGTTATTATTGAGGATTTTTAAGAAATGACATTCAATATGTACATTATGTCACTTTCCAGGTCTTCATTTCTAGTGAGTGTCCTTTAGGAAGTGAAATCTTCAGTCTTTGTAAGGAGTGTATGAAGTAGTTGGGCAGGGGTGCTGTGATGGTTAGAGCTCGGTTGTCTTTATACTTGGGGATAGTTAGTTGATAAGCATGTAGGTAAGTCACTTGTTTACACATGGCTCCATCAATCAGTTTCATTCTTCGTCTCAAGTGTGTATTGCTCTGTCGTCGCAGCACAGGTCCAGCAAACTTCTTGTCACCAATAATAGGTGTATTCAACCCATCAGCTAAATGTACCCTCAACTGATGTTGAAATCCTGTCATTGGGTGTAGTTGAAGTAGGCAACAGCGTACACCAGCTTGGCCCAGCACTTTGTAATCCGTCTGTGCTATTTGTAGAGTGTCTATGGTCCTGCCAAGAGTTTTCTGCAAGAGAACAGAATACAATTCATGCAAGTCTAGATGGTTTTGAAATAAGCTATTGTCAACAAGGAAGAGATCGGCATACAGTAACTTGAGTACAAACAAAGGCACCCACCCACAACAGTAACCTATTTTGCCTACATACTGTGTACTTATGTAACAAGCCACCTCCCCAAACCCTGCCCTGTTTTTCAGGGACATCTATTACTGGTACCTACTAAAGGACATCTGGTCCTTGTATCAGAAATATGAGACTCACTTCAGAATATACAATATCTGCATCTCTTACGAGGACTGCCTGTAAATGGGGAAAGCCATATCAATCATTTCACATCACTACCAACTTGTTGGCTTACACGATAAGTTCTCCTCTTTTGTCCGATATTTGCCATTGCTATTGGTAACCGGATCCTGCCCTGGGCCTTCAGTGGTATTCCAACACACAATGCCCTAACAATATAAGACAACACTGTGAAGTAGGACACACTAACTAAGCACCCTCACAAGTAGGTCTTCTGAATAATTCTTTCACTGAACAAATCCGCAAACCTCCGAGCTGAGTCAGTGTGCCTGTGTGACAAGCAATAGTGGATATCTCAACTGGTATAGCAGGGTTTGAAATAATGTTTTGGAAATGATCTGACAAATGCTGTTATGTGGTCACACATACTCAACACTACTGTACAAAAACTTTCTAAAAGTGTTCAGACATTAGCCAGAAATGGTTGCAGATGTCTGACCATAATTTCAAGCTCTGGTATAGTGCACGTGTAAATATAATGTTTTGGACCTAAAACTGATTGCTCTATGTCTCTTTTAAGCATACACAAAAAGTTTGTCAGTGTGTACGCGTGCGTGTGTGTCTGTCATGGACGGTTGATTGACTGTATCAGGAGAGTATAAATGTATCAGTCAGTTGATTAAGTAGAAAGTTCCGTTATATAAAACTAGATCTTAGAAGTTCCTTTGGGTTGATTGTACCTTGACTGCATAACCCCCATTGTGATATAAGTTAGAATTACACACATAAGCACAGCAAGGTGTATGTACAGAACAGCACAATGAAATTGTCACCTTGTCAACAGCAGAGCTCCTGACGTGATCCTAGATAATAATCAATAACAAACAGCAAAATAACATCAGGCAGTCGAAGACTCAAACTTTGACTGCAATAGACTAACTATGCAGTAGTAACTATGCAGTAGTAACTGTGCAGTAGTAACTATGCAGTATTAACTGTGCAGTAGTAACTGTGCAGTAGTAACTATGCAGTAGTAACTATGCAGTAGTAACTGTGCAGTAGTAACTGTGCAGTAGTAACTATGCAGTAGTAACTGTGCAGTAGTAACTATGCGGTAGTAACTATGCAGTAGTAACTGTGCAGTAGTAACTATGCGGTAGTAACTATGCAGTATTAACTGTGCAGTAGTAACTATGCAGTAGTAACTATGCAGTAGTAACTGTGCAGTAGTAACTATGCAGTAGTAACTATGCAGTAGTAACTATGCAGTAGTAACTGTGCAGTAGTAACTATGCAGTAGTAACTATGCAGTAGTAACTGTGCAGTAGTAACTATGCAGTAGTAACTATGCAGTAGTAACTGTGCAGTAGTAACTATGCAGTAGTAACTGTGCAGTAGTAACTGTGCAGTAGTAACTGTGCAGTAGTAACTGTGCAGTAGTAACTGTGCAGTAGTAACTGTGCAGTAGTAACTGTGCAGTAGTAACTATGCAGTAGTAGTAAAAGACTAAAGGAAACTATTCTACAATAAATAATTCAAAGGTCCAGTATATAAAAAAATACACTCATAGACTGCTGCAACAGCTAGTGGGTGTGGCTACACATACTTGTCTATCCGATGAGCTAAGTGTGGAGACTCCTTCAGTCCATAACTCCAGTTGACCATGTAATTGCTGAGATCATGTATTACCTCCGGACCACCTGAAGTAAGTAAGATAACACAATCAGAAACAGCTACAGTGACACTTTAAGCACCATTTAAATAAATTACAAGAAAGTCTTTTTTTATGTACACAGTAGTCTCAATACAAAACAGTAAAACATCGTCCTTTCTGTTTATGAACACATATGTGATCAGCATGATGAAGTTATATGAGCTAAAAGGTGGTTTGGTATTTTCACCCAAAATCCTAAGCAATTCTGCAAAACACAAAGTATATGTCCTTAAAGCTTATGTGAAGAGTGATCTGAAATTAAGTCTACATCAGTCTACCACACTGTTTGCTTATTTTCTATTGCAACTATTGAGGATCATGTGAGGATCATGTGAGGATCATGTGAGGATCATGTGAAACACCAAATAAAACAATGCAATTAAGGGCAATAATTTTAGGTGGCACTTAAACCATGTCCAACCTCCTCTGAGTGGAACCTCAACACAAGTTATTTTGACCATGGTTGTTCTATTAGAGTAGTGACTGTTGTAATGGAGTGTTGAAATACTGTGTTTTGTATGAAGCCAGGTTCCACTACATGTACCATACTAAAGACATACAGAATAAATTAAAAGAAAATGTTGCTAGCAAACATCTGGTGATCACAACATATTATTTGGTTACACAACACTCACCATGAACTGAATAGCCAGCAGGTTTATTGATCACTACAATATCATCTGTGAGGTACAGCATGGTGTTTTCAAAAATGATAAAGCAACATCATAATTGTTAAGCCTTTAAAGATTAGTCATTTACATGTCTTGGATTTTGCAGTTACTTTAAAAACAAAGGCTTTGTTGTACCTAGTGAATATATAGTGTGAACTATCAATTATCAGGCAATATGATTTTTGAACAGCTGCCAATCACTTTATGGAAATCCAACAGCTTAAATTGTTGTACCACAAAGTAGCCTACACTAAACAGCAATTATCCTCCAATAATCGGGTGTGTAGGCTTAATAGTGTGAGAGCTGCAGCCAACAGTATGCTTGCTATGATAAATGCAATGTTCGAACAAAACTATCCACTTTCAAACATCAACTTTTATACTAGAAAATAATGCCAAATATTTTTTTCAAATTTATAATGATATGATATATTTGTGGTTATTAGCTATCAATTACCAAATGTGGTTTCAATATCTTTAGCACAGACAGAGCACAAGCCTTACAATTTTTGGCGGTATTTTTGGATGTCTTCCGTTTTTAAAAAATTTAGCCATGTTCACTAGTAGATTCTTTGCTACTGCAAGAAATGCACCAGTGTTATTAATGTAGAAACTGGTAAATAAATAGCGTGCATGCAGAGATGGAGTAACGCGTTACATAATATATATTACAATTCACGATTCTGAGTAATATAACGCATTACTTTTGGAAATGCAGTAGTATAACTTAAAGTTACTTTTGGAAACTTAAATTCGTTACTAGTAACGAAAAGTAATATTATTACGTAACAAGTAGCTATAGAAGTGAAAAGCAATGAGTAACTTTACCGCGATGTAACAAATGATACTATGAGTAACGATGAACAAGTACCACATTATAAATGGATTTTACTGCCAATTATCCATTCTACTATTAATTAATCACCTTAATCCATTGACCTTTCATCTATAATGGTGCTCAAGTGTTGCATGTACACGTGACCGATGTGCATCACATGACTGCATGTGGTTTATATGTTAACTTTAACTTAGCTGTCTTAATATAAATTAATAACTTAGCTAATATTATTAAGTTAGTAACTTAATATGTACTTTTGTTCTAATTAATATATAACTGTAATATATTATACTAATAATACGTATTTTTTCTATCATGATTTGGTGTACAGGCTATTTTAGCCTCTTTGCCAAAAATAAATTATACCGATATAAAAGTATAATATTTAATATATTACTTTCATGAAGCAACTTCACCAACTCTGCTTGCATGTGTAAAACTGTACTGTTAAGCTAATACCAAGGATATCTCCCCACACTGTATCTTTAGCTCCTACAAGGGGATGCATGGAAAGTGAAGAAATGAAGTAACGAGAAGCAACCTCCTGACCATCCCTGTGTGTTAGTCTAGGTGGCCTACCACAAATACCATCATAAAAATTAAAGGTCTACCTTATATGGGTGCATAAAGTAGTGGAATTTTGACAATTTTGTGCACCCATATAAGGTAGAAAAGGAGAACCCCTCATTTTTTAGGATAGTTGTGGTGGGTGAACATATTTATTTATTTTTTATTAATGCTTTACAGCACAAGTGCTGAAGGTCTGTAGGACACCTGGTCCTACAGCCTGCTCAAAGACTAGCTACTTAAGGTGTGTTTGAAAAGTTGGAGAAAGGAGAAAAAATCCATGACTGGACCTAGGTAGCCTCGAACCTGCAGCCATCCGATTTAGAGATGGTCAGCAGGTTGCTTCTCGATACTTCATTTTTACACCTTTTTGCATCTCCTTCATCATGTGTAGGAGCTAAAAATGTAGTACACCAACAAAATATCCTTGATATCAATGTCACAGTACAGTTCTACACATGCAAGGTACTTACTAGCTCACAAGTTTCAGTGCTTTAGTGCTGGTGCATTTCTTGCAGAAGTATAAAAGCTACTGGTGGATTTCCATGAAGCTATTTCCATTTATCGGAGCAAGCATACTACTAGCTGCAGTTCTCACGCTATTAATCCTACATACCTGATTATTGGGGGATAATTGCTGCCTACTTTGTGGTACAACAACTTAAGCTGTTGGATTTCCATGAAGTGAGTGGCAGCTGCTTGAAAATCATATTTCCCAATAATTGTGATTGTAACAATGTTCACAAATTACATGGATATGATGTCAGAACTGGAAAAATTTTCCAAAAGAAAACTGTTAGTGGTAAATTTCATGATGTAAAGTTAACACTCAACACAAGGAAGGGTTTATAGCTGTATGCATTTAGTATATTGTCACAAGTTAACAAATTTATAATTTCGTTATTTTGAGGACAACTTGTATTGCTGCTTGCTTATTAGAAGTTTTGCAGTTGCTACTAAAAAGCCAAAAATTTACGTCCCACAAGAAATGTACATATATGGAGAAGGGTAGGGTGGGATGGAGTACTGTGTTATCAAAATATTTATATCCACAACTCACACCCTAACACAAAGGCTCATAGTTACATTTAATGCCAGTCATGTAGCAGCAGGTAAAGAGGCATCTTCACCTTAAGTTGTCCCCAGGATATCGTCACTGTTAGCTATTTGATACCAGGTGGTAATAGGAACCCCAGGAGTGTGCTATTAGAAATACGGCTTTTGCAAATCCCGATCTCTGCCAGTCCCGGGGTGTGACATACATATACATGTAGCTACATGTCTGTTATACATACCATCTTTATAGAGTACAAGTTCATCAGCAAGCTCCGGAGTAATATGCGGAGGAGGGTAGTAAACGGTCTGTGGCTTTGCTATGTTCAACACATCTTGCGATTGCTCAATCACGTGGTCCAGCTCCAATTTTGTTTGTCTCCTGCGGCCCGTTTTTTGAGATTTTTGCTTCACCTTCCCTCCTCTTCCCAATTTTGCTTTTCGCTTTGTTTGGTTAGCAGTACGCAGATATCGCAAGCTGACGACCCTTGGCTGGAAATGGAACGCTAGTCTTCCTGCACCAAACATTTAGAAGCCACGTGCATATTTTAGTTTTGGTGCGCTTTATTTAACAATGTATAATTAATTATTTATTGATCACTAGAGCAATGGAGATATGAAACAACCCGAATATCTGGTGAGTAAATAATCACATAATAAAGCATGCACGCAGTACCCCAGTATAGAATGGTGCTGAATGCTCTATTAGAGTATTTTATTGACTTAGGCTATACGTACGTATTTTGAAAAGTTGTAGCCGCATTTATTTTACAACAAATTGGGTCGGTCGGTAAAAGCAAAAAACAGCTAGCTAATTTCAGAAATGTTTTATCTTATACGTAAGACAAAATATTTTGTAGCTACTGCACTGTCTGCACAGACAAGTCAAATACTTTATAGTTACAAGCTACATAACTAGCTATTGTAAATGTACGTAGCTAGTAGCTAGCTACATACATATAGCCCAATGAGTCATGGACGACACTGAAGTATATAGACTAGCTATATGCTAGCCAAGAAGCATAGAGGCATGCTGGTTTTAAGGGAACTACATCCATATAGATAATGTTACCTTTTGAAATTTTACACACTGACTGTTCTATTAGAGTATCTCAATCATTTTGCACCAATTACAAATGAAATTCTAGGTGTCACGTGCTGTGATTTTTTTTCTTTTCTTAACTAAAATCTGTGCAAATTGGGTCAGTCGGGTCCGAGCAACAACTTGTCAAATAGATATGGCCTTAGCTAGGGTCCGCAATCCGAAAATTCAACTTTTACAAATCAATTGCCCTACCATTGTGGGATGTTCATTGTAGTATCCCATTGCTAGATCAACCATGAAACTGGAGGCATGATGTCTTCACAGAAATATCGATTTTAGTATTTTACGAGATACAAAATTTATTTTTTAATTTCGTGCTCCACACAAAGGACCAGATAAAACTTGCTACTTAGCTAGTTATTATCTAGAGTTATTGTAGTTTAAAAGTACATACAGTAATAAGCAAATGATTTACTGGGTTCCCAGCACAGGGTTGCTTTCTTTCAAAATCAGAAAACGAAACTCAAATTTTTGATTTCAAACTGCCCTACCAGCCAAGACAAGAAAAGCCAACTCTTCCTCATAGTGATGTGATAAGGTTGGATGCATAGTCTGTTTATGCTGTTAGTCTGGAAAGGATCTGAGACTTCTCTCCATTTGGGTGAAGAACGTCAAAATTTTTGTGCATCACTCCAAGGGATTCTCTTAATGGTGCCAAAGTCCTTTCCAGTACTTCTGATACCACACTGGTCACCTGATTTTGTTTAGAATGATGATAAATGATGGTACCAAACGTTTGGTAGTAGTAGCAGTTGGTGTTTCTGTGATTTCATATGATGCAGTATACCAGCAACTCACCAGGAGCTCCACCCTGCTCGAATCAAAATGAAAAATTTTGTGCTTTTTTCGGTTTGTTTTGGGATATTTTGCAACATAATGGTGATGTAGAGTGATTTAGTATAGATTTGAAGCTGTTGTGGAGCATGAGAGGTGAAGTCAAATTTGGACAATTTAGCTGCCTCCTGTGGTGCATAGCTTAGAGCTAGGTATGGAAGTTGTGGATGAAATAATAATTGACAACCGCTGCTACCAAACATCCAGAGACATCTTTTAGTCGATAAGTAATGATTGTTGTGGCTGCAGAAGCACTGGAAATGACTAGAAAGCGCGACACAATTCTTTACTGCTGCAGAAAGTTTTGACGCTCATCACCCAGATGGTGAGAAGTCTCAGATCTTTTCCAAACTAACAGCATAGACAGACTATGAACCCAACCATATTGAAACACTATGATGAAGAGTTGGCTTCTCTTACCCTGGGTGGTAGGGCAGTTTGAAATCAAAAATTCGTATTTCTTTGTCAGTTTTTTCAAAGAAAGCAACCCTGTGCTGGGCACCCAGCAAATCATTTACTTATTACTGTGCATACTTTTTAACTGCTACAACTCTGGATATGATCTGGCTAAGTAGCAAGTTTCATGTAGTCCTTCGTGTGGAGCACGAAATTTTAAAAGTAAATTTTGCATCTCACGAATGACCAAAAACGATATTTCTGTGAAGACAACAATCGTGCCTCCGGTTTCGTGGTGGATCTAGCAATGGGATACTACAATGAACATTCCACAATGGTAGGAGATCAATTTGTTAAAGTTGATTTTTTGGATTGCGGACCCTAACTTAGCAGACCTCTTCTGGTCCCTAGTGACACTGTAGGTGAGTGTACTTTTTATCATGGAACATACAGATATAACGAATTTTCTATGCAGAATAATTCTGAACAAATCCATGGCCAGCGAAAGGATTTCTGCTTTGCCGTCTTGCCACAGGCCTATGAATATGTGTTTCCCCAGCTATCTGTTTCCCACATAGGGATCAGTGTTTTCCAATGGAATTATTATATTGCAGTGATGTGCATAGCTGTAAGGTGTGTTGCATGGCCAGACTGCTTTTTTCTCTTTGTCATTGCATAGGTAGGGAGAAAAGGGTCTGGTCCGGTTTGAATCCCTCACCCAGATAATTGGGTAGTGTCAACCAAAGAAACGTGATGCGTTTCCAAATAGTAGTCACTCGCGTCTAGGAATCACAAGAACGCATTTACAAATGAATCAATACCTCGAGCTGAATCAGTTATAAGTCTTTTATAGATTCACAGGTAAGCGGGATCTTTGTACTACAGTAGTTGTATTATAGCGGAGTTTAAGTGCATGGGACCAGAATTACTGCATACTTTTGGCGTAACTTCGTGATGTTTCAAGAGAATCAAGACGATTGTGGGATTCAAACTGGACCAGACCCTTTTTTCTCCCTACCCAATGACAAAGAGAAAACAGCAGTCTGACCACACGAGACTAATTAAACTATTGGCTAGAGAAATTTATAAGTAATTTTATAGAGTATGAGATTTCACTAAGAAGTAGAACATACAGAATGGAACTGAGGGATTTATGCCGAGCTGAAGAAATAGTAGATGAACTGTGTAGGCCTTTTTTGGACAAGTGGACTTACCCACTTGCATAAATTGGGTATATAAAGTTTTGTGGTTATTCTAACTGAGTGAGCTGTTAACCCTATGCATTATAGTTGCATTATTGAGAAGTCCTTGGCACTTTCAATTTTCTTAAAGGTGAACTTCAAAATTATGTATTCAAGATAATATTATATGTATCCTTAGCTCAATAACGTGTGTATAGCTACCACGTGACAGCATGGCATTATAAATTATGCATAAAATAAAGTTTAGTTACAAACTATTATGTATTTCATACAAGATGTGGTAGTGTTTAAGCATATATTATGCCCATTACATTCCAACCACAATGAAGACTATAAATAACAGCTAAATCCCTGATGATTATGACAGTGTTGTTTTAGTTTGCATGAAAACTGCTCCAGGCTGATATTAAACTGCTCCAGGCTGATATTAAACTGCCCCAGGCTGATATTAAACTGCTCCAGGCTGATATTAAACTGCTCCAGGCTGATATTAAACTGCTCCAGGCTGATATTAAACTGCCCCAGGCTGATATTAAACAGCAAACTAGAAAATTCAGTACAACAAACAACAATGTCTAAAATGATGCCATGCATGCATAAGGGCTAAACCCATCACGCTGCTAAAATGAGAAATGATTTACCACTATGTCATGACATGCTATTTGTACTGAGTTAGACACTTATACGTATTAACAATAAATGTTCTTATTTCTGTATGTGATGGTGGATATCAAACAGTACACAGTTCTGTCCTATATATGATCTATAGCTGATACCACGAGTCTATTATGGACTCTTGCTGATTCCAATCTATCTGCAGTTTTTTTTTTAAATTAATGAAATTAACTAATGGACTGAAAGTATCAGCTAATATGTCAAGAAAGACAAAATAGTGTAACTCTTCAAACTTGTGTGATATACCAATCGGTATGTTTGAGTTCACAGTCCATTCCAACTAATTCAATATTGTTGGCAAACACATTTGAATTGTACATATTAACTGTATACCAGATTGACTCTTAAACTGCCTATGAAATGGCAACCTATCATTGAGCATGTTGACCACGCCGTACAGTTCCAGGTTGTGAGCTTTGTGTACACAGTAGCTATAATAACTACAAATAGGCCTATAGATGTGTGTATGTAGAAAATACAAAATACACTATTCAATTTCTTTTATATAGTTCAGAATGACTAATACTTTGGTATGAGATGTTCCACGACATAGATACCCTCAATCATACCAGTAGCCTGATATCCATTTCTTCTTCATACCAGCAATCAGCAAATATCCCAAGAAATAGCCCTCTTATCTGATATTGGCTTACAATCACCCAACGTCATCACACTGTAGTCAATATCATCAACAGTGAGGAATTGACCCGTAAAAAACACAATGTGTATAGTGTACTGTAGATGTGAGCAGTTCCTGAAAATAATGATTCTGTGGCCAATTCAGCTCTGTCTGTAGTCAAGCTGAATCATGAATAACAGTACATAACAGTACATAGAATACTTAATGTGACTGTGGTATGTATAGTACAAAAATTGAAAGGTGCTCTTGTTTTTAAAACATAATTATTAGTTACTATGTATAACTATCATAACTTAGTTACTAGTTACAAAGCATGTAACTATATTATTAGTTACTTTACCAGTAACTGGTTATATAACTTCTTAGTTACACAAGTAACTTACACAAGTAACTAGTTACCCCCAACTCTGACAATCACATGTAACTTTTGGAAACTTATGAGTACATGATCGGCAATCACCACTATTGATTCGAAACTTTCTAGGTTAGATCTTGCTACTAGCACACTGGTCTGTTCAAAACAGCATTGATTTGCCACCAAACCAACAATAACAAATACATGTTCCAATGTTGTATCCTCACTATCATCTGCACAATTTCCACTGCTGACTTGTTAGTCCATCAAGCAGACGAGTTTGACTTTTTCAAGAAAATAGTAGATAACTATTATCTAATCCAAAACAGCCAAGCTGTAAAAAAAAGTGCGGCCAATCCAGACCAAGCGGCACCAAATTCACCTAAATTGTCGTTATCCATTAACCTACCATCACAGCCATTTCTTGGCCGCCACCTTGGATTTCACATCTTTTTTCACCATAGCCTTTTTGAGGGCCGCACTCTTTTTTTACAGCTAGGCTGTTTTGGATTAGATTTCACTTCTTTTTGTATTTGTATACCCCAAAACCAGCCTATGGCCAGCTTTGGGGCTTTTTTAACCCATCTTTTTTTTCTTTCCACAGGAAGAAGAAAAGATGAAGCAGATGAATACTTTTAAAAAATGTACAAATTACATACATTTATTACAGAACTCTACATGGTGGTTTCTTTGTAACTGAACACTCTACAAGGTGAGTCCTCCTAGCTGATCTCTCTACAGGATGAATTGTTTGTAGCTGAACTATTTACAAGGTAACTCCTTCTAGCTGATGTCTCTACAGGGTCACTAGTTAGTAGCTGAACTCTCTACAAGGTGACTTCTTCTAGCTGACCTTTCTACAGGATGATTTGTTTGCAGCTGAACTCTCTACATGTTGGTTTCTTTGTAGCTGAACTCTGTACAAGGTAACTTCTTCTAGCTTATCCCTCTACAGGGTGATTTGTTTGTAGCTGATCTCTCTACAAGGTAACTTCTTCTAGCTGATCTCTGTGCAGGGTGATTTGTTTGTAACTGAACTCTCTACAGGTGATTTGTTTGCAGCTGAACTCTATACATGATGGTTTCTTTGTAGCTGAACTCTTTACAAGGCAACTTCTTCTAGCTGATCTCTCTACAGGGAGATTTGTTTGTAGCTGAACTCTCTACATGTTGGTTTCTTTGTAGCTGAACTTTCTACAAGGTAACTTCTTCTAACTGATCTCTCTACAGGGTGAATTGTTTGTAGCTGAACTCTCTACAGGGTGATTTGCTTGTAGCTGATCTCTATACAGGTTACTAGTTTCTAGCTGATCTCTTGAATTCTTCGGGTGACTGCTCTATTAGGATGACTGCTCTATTAGAGTATCTCGATCTTGCACTAGGGTTTCCAACTCAAAATAGGAAGGTGCTTCCTTTTGTTGTTTCTGGTGATTTTCACACAGACTGACCTTTAAGATAAAGCAAACAAGTGCTAATTTATTATTGGATTGCTTGTAGCATTGGGTATCAGCATAAGTTTAACACACAAAAACATACAAAAAGCAGTCACGTGACAAAAAATATCACAATAGTTAAATTGGGCAGCTTATTAGAAAATCACTGTATTTTGGGGTGACTGGTCACAATTAGTGTATTTTCTTACCCTATAATGAAGACTCCTACACCTTGTAGTGCTATAGCACATTCTTTATAGCTGTAATGGGATTTTTGGCCACGTGACCATTCTTTGGGTATTTACAGTTAAAACTGCACTGATATTGAAAGTAATAGACAGTTTAATAATATATTAGCACTTGTTTGGTTTATCTTAAGGTCAGCCTGCATGAAAATCATCAGAAACAATGAAAAAGACTGAGATATCATTTTGTTTTGTGGTGGAAATTCTATATGAAGGGATTTTTGGTCATGTGACCACTTTTTGGATATATGTTAAAATTACGCTGTTAGCAACTGCTGCAAACATTCCAATAACTGCTTTATCTTAAAGGTAAATCTGTGTGAAAATCTCCAGAAACAACAAAATGAAGCACCTTCCTATTTTGAGTGGAAACCCTACCTTGCTACACCAAGTTGGATTTCGTGTTATAACTCCATGGCTTTAAATCTGATTCTTCTACACCATTGAAGAGCCTTTCTTAGATGATTACTCCATCTGCACAGCAATTTTCAAAGCATTACTCCAAGCGGTTTATCTGGTAGGCGTGGCAAGTAGTTGTTTTTTATTAGCTAATCTCGATTGCATAATTGTTACACACTGTTGGCTTTTTCATTGTATCTTCCTGGTTTTTAGCTCGATTTCACAAAAGGTTTGAAGTTTGATAGTTAACCTATTCTCCCACCGATTTTCAGCTTCTTCCCGTAAGCGGTTTACCCTGTAGGTGTGACAACATATTGGTATTATTTTTCGTGAATAATCGCTAATAACTGTTACCTGTTTATTGTATTACAGCCAAATTTGGTACCAAGATGCGCCTTTATACCCCTCTTTCTGTGTGCCAAATTTCAAGGCAATCGGATATGGCGTTTGCGTTTTATAGCAGTTTTTGCAAGTGTGCGAAAAGAGGGAGAAAAATAAGAAGAAAAAAAAACTAAGAAACTAAGCCAATTTTTGAAGTCGCATATCTCGGGGAAGCTTGAACCGATTTCGCTCAAATTTGGTATGTGGAGTACTGAAGTTGGAGGGAATGTCCACAGCAAAAATCGTCTTGTTTCATCAAGGCAGCACAGAGCTATGGAGGTGCGAAAATTGCATTTTCGTTCTTTGTCCTGTCAATATACTCACGGGTGTTGCGCGCCGGCTTCTTGGGCTGCACGACACACTACCATGTGTCTTGATTTTAATACTAAACATGCTTGTAGTATAGATTACAGGCAGTATCTCCCACATGATTAACCTTATCAGCTTTAAATGTACAAATATAGCTCCTTTCATGTGCATCTTTAGAATTTCAGCACATCTCATTTGCAACTATTTGTATAGTGTAGTGCATGATTGTGTGTACAGTTGTTGTACTTTAAAGGCTTCATATCACAATTCTGATTGGCCATTCAAATGTCGTTACTTGTTGCACTTCTATTGTCAGTCTATTTGATTGGCTATTTATTATATCACTTTTGTTTCACTTTGTATGGCTTAAATGATTCTATTATGTCATTGGCTACCGCATAGCCTAAATATTTCAGGGGGTTCACTATTTTTGAGGTTTTTGAAATTTTTATCCCGGCTTGAAAATTTTAGACTTCCATATATTACAAATGGATTGTTTGCACATCCACAAAAAAATTTTCTTTTACATTGCTCAACCTTGAAAATTTTGCCCCTAAAAATATTTTGGTATTCTGTTCAGTTACGCAATTATAAAAACAAACCATGTGAGCACTTCTACTATTGGAACAAACTAAATCATTATGTGACTATGTACATAGTTACAGACTCCTGCAATAGCTGTGATTACTAACCAACCAAAGACTGCATGTACAGTAGAACCTTCATATTATATCTATGAGAGTAAAAATTGTATAGTGCAACAAACTGCCAATATATCTGCTGTGCTGCTCACACATGCATATGTTATGCAGCCTGGTGTATTCACACATGCAGACATAATTTAGCCACAATCCATAGTAACTTACCATACACTGCAGCAAGAACTTGAAGTAGCACCATTAATAGCTTCATACTAACTTAAGAACTCCAAAGCCATTGTCAGAGCTAAAGGTACAACAAAATTTTATGATAGTTGAGTAGCTACCATAACACTAACTCCTTACAGTTAAGTTTTCTGTTGTGCTGACAAATATGCACTCTCTTTTGTGTGACTTCTTGATAACACAGTTAGTCATATCTCAGATACTTTTGAAACTATTGTAACTATTTTGCTCTGTTCTAAAGAAGTACCTATACAAGAACAATATATTATTTGGTGCTTGGCTAAACGTGTAAGAATTCACTAGCAGAAACGTACATGCACCATAACTATGGCTTAAATATGTGAACAGTTATAACACTTTAACTTCATGTGAGACTTCTGAACACCTACTAGGTAAGTGTAGGTGTCATACTTAATAATTAATTTGTAGGACTTTTGAATGCCTACAGTATAGAAGTGTGTGTAGATGTTCAGAAGTTGCGCATTTATTTTATTTCCAAATTGAAATTAATGTACAGTGCATTATTATTTAGAGTGATGGTGTCTTTAGTGTTCTATACTGGGAATATTTAGATACAGCTGCATGTCACGTCACGTCATGTCCATTACTAGCTATAATGTGCATGTTCTGAAAAGTAAAACTGTTAATGTTACTATATGTAACCAATTACCTATTTCACCTGCACACAAAATTTGACCTATTTTTTTAACTTTGAAGCTTCATAACTTTTTTATATATCACTGCATATAATTGCCTGACATTTTCCAATAGTGCAGCTAAAGTGTGTGGCTACATTGTGAAACTAAGAGCAAGATAAATCGTATAAGGAGTCAAATATTACATTACTTTGTTTGCTGGCACAACATACAGACATTTAATGTGCTTGATGGTGGGGCTCTTATTCACCGGGTCAAATGGTCAAAGAAGGCAACCTATGGATTTTGCCATGCGTAAAATAAAAGCACAATTAACAAAAGCTCTGACAAGCAGGGTGCAAGTCTTAGTGTGGAAAAGGTACCTTTTCACAAATCCAGTAACAGATAATAGGGGAGCAATGAAGTGGAATTCAAGGAATGTGCAAAACTACAGGTTTTTGCTGAGTTGGTCACACAGCTATAAACATGTATGACTGTGCACTGTTGTACCTGTAGTTTCAATTTATTATGTGGAACTTCTAAACACTTAAACTAGTAAAAGTGTTCAAAACTACAAACTGCATGTTCACATTTTAAAGCTGCAGTTATAGTACACTTTTTGCCTAGTGAATTGTTACTAAGAATTTACTGATTGATTGATCAATAGTCTTTAGACTGTTGGACAAAGCTACTCTTCTCTGCCAGAGGGGCACACATACATGTAGTCCGTATAGTCAAGGGATGAAACTTTTGTAAAACACTATTTAAATTCATGCAAGCCCAGACAACATTCATACACACATATTTACATTGTTTATGATATATGTATCATTACTTGCATAATTGTAAAAGTACCATTCTACAAAAATTTGCAGCTACATGGTATGAAAAAAATCAAGGCTAAATGGAAGCTGTTACAATGTTTCCTTCTTAAAACCACGGTAACTACTTGGCTGCTTTAATGCAGAAGATGGTAAATTATAGGTGCCTTTTAAACTAGAAAAATTTTTCTGTGGATGCTATATAGCCCACTAAGGACCTGTGAGAAGGCTTAAAGCCTAGGTCTTGAATGAATGAAAATTTGAACTGATTCGAAGCAACAAAATGAGGAGCTGTAACATAGTAACAATGTATAGTAATCACTTCTAAGTCAGTTTCAATGGGTAGAATAATGTATTGATGAAGGGATGAGAAATGTCTAATGATGATTTACAAATATGTAACAGAGCATATTGTCTGTAAACTATACATGTAGCTTGGAACAATATTAATGAGTTAGTGTATATACAGCTATCTTATGTGCTCTTAGTCTGGATTTCTTAAGTTATTATAAATCCCTAAGAAGTCGTAAACCCTTTCTACAATTCAGAGAGCCGATCAACTCACTCTTATTCCTTTATCACTGAGTAAAACAGCCATTTTTAGTGGAACTAGCTGCCATCACTGTTTACTGTTTACATTACTTGTGGTCTGGTGAATTCTAGACCATTTTGAAAGCATTGTTTGTAGCATATGATAAGTGTTATAAGCCATTATGGAACAGACATAGCAATTCAGCAAGCTAGGGAATGCCTTCAAAATTGCCTCCAACAACTATAGGAGGGTTGGAATAAAGAATAGTAGCAGTATCATAACTTAAGAGTTGGTGCTCATAGACTCGCGATCGATACTTGATCTGGTAATAATGTGTTACAGAATAATAATTCTGATGGTCTACCAGTGACCTACACTGATAGCCTAGCATACATTAAATAATAACTCTACACTGACATCTACATGATTTGTTGATTTGATGCTGATTTGTCAAGGATGGAGGCAACCCTCATCTGGTAAGATGTGTCACTATGCAGTACATTTTAATTGCTATGAACAGGTAATTGTCAGCAAATGTAGATTTAAAGTCACACATTGGCAAACTAGGTAGATGAGTACTGACTTTGATTCTGTCTATGGATTTCTGCCACCAGTTCATTACTTCAATACTGTCAAGGATGTAATTTGAATTATACGTATACACTCCCTACATGACAATTGCGTGTGTGTGTGTGTGTGTGTGTGTGTGTGTGTGTGTGTGTGTGAGCAAGAGAGTGATTTACAAAATGCATTGCACTATAGCACAAACAATTTATACATTCATTTCTCAGGGAAGAATTTACAGACTAGATATGAGCCTTCTTGAAAGTTTTAATAAAGACACTCAAATAGAGCAGCCATGTGTTGTAGATTTTTTTCACACTATTAAAACATAGGGCACCCCTGTTGGCTCCCTGTATATGTAGTTTGTTGACCATCACCATTCTTTAGCCATGCCGTGATTATTAATCAGCAGGTGGAATAAGTGTGATATAATGTTGGCAATCATTGACTGCTCTATTAGAATGTCGCCATGCACTAGCTAGGTTATACAACAGGGAGTTGGGCAGGCATTACTATAAGTGCTATAGAGTGGCTGTGATCATTAAGAGTCACTTAAGTTAAAAGCACCACTATCACCTAATACATGCAGTAACCCCAATATTTCACACTACTTGTAGGGAAAGGTGCAATCATATGCAAATTTACTTATCGTGTATTGGGCGTTTGATCTTTTCCCTGAAGCCATGTAAAGTGTTGGTATTACGAGTCACTATGTTCATAAGGTCATCATTTCATGTAAAATTACAGTAAATGTTATGGAAACATTTGCAAGAACTCTAAAGACTGTCAAAACACCTTAGTGTTAACTTAGTACATACACTTCATATCTTTGTCCTGCTTACTACATGGTAAGGGGTATACAGGTAGCTAACCTGGAATGGTGTTTCTATAGTGACATAGTTTAAAGTCCTGTGTAACCTCTAAATTGGATTTGTGGTTAACTTATAATCACTGTTTATGTTGATCTAAAGTGGCAACATCCCTTCCATCTTAAATCTGCATGAATAATTCAACCTATTGAATTTATTTTAAAGTATATGACCCACAATACCCCCTGACCCCAGCATCTACTCTATATCTTTCAAGCTACCGTTCCTCCTCCACTGGGGCAGGAAGTAAAAAAATTGTCCACCTGTGGTCGTCCACGTGTTAATGACGCAAGGGGTGTGTTGCGATGATTGCGTCACTCTAGGCGTGGTCTTGGGTGTGGCTCTTTAGAAACTGACAACAAAGTTCGTATAGTATTAACAATATGCCGAAGGAGCAGAAACGACAGAGGAGTGAAGGGTTTCTCTTCAAATTGGTAATACGTGACACACGCTTCTCATTTTGTATGCGCTAGTGATGATGCGCGGTTAATATTGTTTACAGATACCTAAGAAGACTAGCCAGTCAGCGCTAATAGATCACGAGCCACCTAAGATTGATGAACAGCCAGTCTCATACAGAGGTGAGTCACTATACCAGTCTGCTGTTGTAGTGCATGGTCACACGTAGCTAATTAGGTAGGTGCTGTACTTATTAACGACGTGAGAAATACATTACCTACTTGTAACATATTTCGTTTTGCAGCTATCGGGAAGGTTGACAGTAGTCTACTACAAGGGTCCACACAATGGGACATAAAGGTAAGACATTATGGTGTTGTGAACTCCTACGATGATGTGGGTCAGTCAGTATCAGGTACTTTGTACCTTAACATAGTACACCAAATATATTTGTGACTCGATATTTGGCCACTCCAAATAAATTCTCTTGTTTCCTGTCCTGGATTCAGGCTTATTTGCATTCGGGCAGGTAGTCCATTTCCATTATTCTCTTTATACGATTTGCAGCTTTTCAAGCCATTATTTGCCTGGTAGCTACAACTATAAAAACTACATTCACTTTCCTTGACAAACATGAATTTGAATTTGTGCTGATGGTTTGTGCCAACTTGATTGATAGCACACTAACACATGACCTGACACTACTTATATACAGATTTTATTCTATCTTTTACATGTAGTATCTTGGGTGTATTCCGGGTGTCACTGACTGGCAGAGTCCAGAGTCAAGATCTGACTTTCTGGAGATGGTTGATGAAGGACAGGTACAGTACATTGTGTGAAGCATGCTGACCTCTTTATGTCACTTGTGCAGCGTAAAGGCAACCTAATGTGGTACTCTGCTGTGCCCAAGTTATTGTTTATCTCCCCACTATGGGTTAACATTGCTGATAACAAAAAGAAGGTACGATTGCGGTATCTTGTGTGTTGTTGTGTACATAGAATCTACATACATATCAGAACTTTTCTGTAATCAAACCAAATAAGGCCACTTACATAACCATGATTCTTACCACTGTCTTTTCCTTACCACATCAATGATTTTTTTGTACCATTGGTGGATGTATGTAACCAACCATTAAGCTCCTTACTGAGTAGAATAAGAAAATTACATTCTTAGACATTTGAGATAACTAACCTAATTAATAGCATAATGAAACAATTTGCCTGAATTGGTAGATGAGAAACTAAGTTTATGTGTGGCCTAAAACAATTACTTGTGTGTAATAAACAAGTCAAGTTTCAGCATGTTTCAGGAACTGGAAGTACAAGATTAATGACTTCATCACATCTAGAGTGTGCTGTCTTCATAATGGACTCGTGCGTATATGTATAAGACCATGATTAATTTATTTCATGATTAATTAATTTAACTGGTCTGTTTTGGCAAACCCAAAAATGAATAAAAATCATGTGACCTCATAAGAGTGTTAATATGGCTGTAGACTCACAAACATCATGTATTGTAGCAAAGTGGAGGTAAACATATCTACTTTGCATATTTCAAAAGGGCTTTAGCTCCTGGGTCTATAAACCTTGAGATACTCCAATAGAGAAGTCTTTTATATTCTAATAAAACAGTCAGCTGCTACTGAAATAATTTATATTTTCGTTATTTTGACCTAGTGGGTCACTGCTACAAGATGATATATAAAATTAGTATGGTGTTGGCCCAAGTGTAAACCACAAAAAAGTTATAGTGAATCAATACAGTGGAACCTCTCTTAATAGACGCTTGCTATAATGTATAGATTTTCCTCTTTTAGAGGTAGTATTGTATAGAGTCAGACATGCTGAGACCAAAATCTTTGCCCTTGTTATGGAAGTTTTCTCTACTATGTCAGGGAATTTTGTTAAAAGAGGTTTCACTGCATGGTTTCCAAGTTCTTTTCCATTCTGTTATGTAACTTTTAACCAACTACAATCATCATCTCATGTATAGGTGCTGTATGCTCAATTCAAGACAGTTAAGATTGGCAGTCTATCATATGCTGATGATGATGGCAGACACATACTGGGAATCAAGACCACAATACCAGAAAGCATCGATGAGTATTGTTGTCATGTTCTTGAGTGTGGCAGTGAGGTAGGCACCATTGTACATCTGTTCAGTCAAACAGTATATTATTGTTTTAGTACATGTCAAAATCATGATAAAGCAATTTGTGTACCTAGTGTATGTAGATATAATACAAAATGTGTGAAATGATAGCCTAGACCTATTCTACATGTCCCATACACTAGTTACTACAAGATTTAGTCCAAATTCACTTCAGCCACCACATACTTGATGCGGTACATTTCTATGACATCATCACCACGATAGAACTCAAAGAATAGTCCTTTTGTGATATCAATAGAGTGTTGGTATATTCCAACGCTGGTGTACCCTTCATCATGTTCAGTAGTACAAGAACCCCATTGTTCAGTTGGTCTGATTTGGATCTTGACTTCACCAGAATAACGCCTTGAGGCTACTAATGGGGCTGTCCCACTTCGTTGATTGTCAATCCTCCCACGACTGCTGTCACCTTCAAAGAATGGACATGGTGATTCTGTAGGGTAATTCTCTCTGTCAAGAACTCTGAAGCCATTAAAAGATGCGCCATCACCCACTCCAATTATGGGATCATGATCTCTACTATTAGCCAGGATTGTGTCCATTGCTATAGTTAAAGTGATGGTCACGTGACTGGTAGCTGCTAGGATACCAGGAGGCACTAACTGAACTCGTAGAGCACGGTGCAGTGGCTGTTGAGGTGCACTGATCACTTCAAAGTATTCTTGGAAGAGACCATGAGGCCCGTTGATGATAGCATTGGTATGCAGCCAGGTAGGTGTCATCAACTGATGGTATGGTAGCACAGTGTCCGCCTTCTGTACCTATTAATGATATAGTTAGGTTAACAACTACAAATATAGCGAAATAGTATTTTTATTGTACTATTAGAGTAATTGACTGTTCTGATGACACACCAGGTCCCCTGATTAACGAGAGATGTTTTTACTATAGTATCCAGACAGCTAATCAAATTATCAACAGCAATTACAACATCATCATCAAAAAGCAACACAACAGTGGCAAGAACAAACAATTATTGCAGTGGTACTATCAATAGTAATGACAGAATCAACAGCAATAAAAGTGATAGCAAAAGCATCAACAGCAACTTTGACAGTACACTACCTCGATTATACGAATCAAATGACTGCTCTTTTAGAGTATTTCATCATTAGGTGAATGTTCTGTTAGAGTAAGTGTATGTTCTTATCTGAACACTTTTATGGTTGAGCTGGCACACAGGTGTAGGGATAATGGAGGTCCTACTTTAGCAGTAACAAGAGCTGAAGAAACAACAACAGCCATGCCTGGTGACAACAGCCATGCCTGGTGACAACAGCCATGCCTGGTGACAACAGCCATGCCTGGTGACAACAGCCATGCCTGGTGACAACAGCCATGCCTGGTGACAACAGCCATGCCTGGTGACAACAGCCATGCCTGGTGACAACAGCCATGCCTGGTGACAACAGCTGCAATAGTACAGACACCAGTAGCAAGCATGGCTGTGGCAAGAAGCAGCTAAAGTAGCTACAGCAACAAAACAACAGCAGCAACAGGAATGGTGATAGCAACACCAGCAGCAGTGACAGGAGCAGCAAGCAGCAACATTATTTAGCAGTATCAACAACAGCAGAAGCAAGCAGTGACAGCAGCAGTGGCAGCGGCAGCAACAATAGTAGCAGTGATAGCAGCAGCAATGATAGCAGCAGCGATAGCAGCAGCAGCAGCAGCAGCAGCAGCGATAACAGCAGCAGCAGCAGCATTCATTGGCCACTCAACAACAAGCTTATATAGTATAAATGTATTGAATTTCTCCTTACCTGTGTGTTAGCTTTCACTCCTGCTGGAAAGAAAGTTACTCCCAGGATCACAAGGATTATTTCAGTCCACATAGTTGTTTTAATTCTCATCCACTGAATGATCATGTTTTGACACACCTCGCTTTTATACTGCAATATCCCAAGTTGTCATGAGATTCAAATTATTCCATTTTTGTTAAATTAAAAGCCACATTTAGGAAAATGCTTTTAACTGGGGGAACTTTTTCGTCATACTGAACAAACTGGAACTTGTGTATTGCTTTAAAATTTTGTCAGGAAACATTCATAGGGTAGATTAGTTCCAAAATTCTCTATACAAGGATAACTGGTAATTCACCTTGATTGGTGATAATGTTTAGATCAATAGAGATATTGTACGGTACAGTCTGATGTGGTTAGCCATACTAGTTGATATCATTATGATGGCTGCAAGTTAGAATGGCAATTAGTAGCCTTATGGTATAATATTTTTTTAAATTACCATAGATATGTACAAACCTATGCGGGTTCTTTGTGTGACTTGCTACAATTATTCATTACTAAATACACTGTATTGTACCTTTCCATAGCTCTTAAACTATATACATATATACTTTAGTTCATAAATTAGCAATAAATATGTGAGCCACTGCATCTCGGGTGATGGTCCCCTTGTTGAAGTACTTTTTATTGCAATGATCTCTACTAGCTGATGAATTTCCTAATTCTTATCACACTCAAGTCATTCGTAAACTTCTCTGTCACAGCATTAAAATAGAAGGGCACCAGATGGGTGAAGTTATAATTGAACGACAAAATGAGTGCTTCTATACAAAATATATAGCAATGCAGCTGTTTTCGTGAAGCTTTCTACTATATTCTTGCTGGTTATACACAACTCTACACACAGAGAATGATAACCAGCTTACAACCAATCTGATGCATGACCCAAAAGTTACAGACGTCATAGGAAACACAAAGCCATTAGTGTACTACCATGAATCAACTGTCAGCTAAAAGAAGTGGAAGTCTATGATGTGTGCATTGTACGTACTGCAGTATGCTGAAAGGCACGTCTCTGTATAAAGCAATATCAAGCCTGTAACCTTGGCCGTTATCGAGTTATGCTTGTCTGAAGGCATTAGTCAGTCAATTAGTCAGTCAGTAGAAACTTCCACTCAACAATTTCTAGTAGCAACTTTTTGAAAGTGTTTCAGGTCATACTAGAGGCACTTTTGGACTTGGTTATACCTAACCAATACTACTAAGGTGTCTTTAAGGTATTGTGAAGCTGGTTTTAGGGTGATATGTTTAGCCAGAACATGATCCCTAATGCACAGTACAATTGTCAACCCTGGACCATTGCTACTTTGTTATTCACTGCATGGCCATAGCTGATGAAAAGTGCATGTTGCTTGTGTACAACAAGGGAATACTTATCTAAACTAGTATGGCTTGTAGATTAGTATGGTATCACTATGTATGGTAGGAAATCAGTAGCTGCTGCATAGTGTGACATTGTAGTTAGTGTTGAAGGATTCAGAACTTGTTATTATCATTTACCTAATATGTACATACCACATTGTTTTATGTCATAGTGGGGAAATGTGTGGTCAAATAAGTACAGCTCATCAGCAGTTGACTAGCCCTCTTTAACACCTCCCAGTTGGTAGAATGCATAACATTCTGAATCGTTGCATAATCTAGTCACATTGTTCACAGTTTCTTGAATAGACAAAGTTTGCTAGGAAGCTATCTTTGGTGATCAATATGGCTACCCTGAAACTTTGTGTCTTATGTGATTCTTCTCTCCCATACACTACGTGTATATATATGATAATACACTTTGAGTAGTCATATTAAAGATATTTGAGTGAAATATTAAAACATAATGGTCTGTGTGACCACAGTGGGATCGCAGTGCTATGGAAGTAGTTATAGAACTCTACATGGGTTTATTAGGAAAAGAAAGCTCTCTAAAACAAGAGAAGAAAGCACTCCAGAGAATTTCATCCGATTGAGAACAAAGTTGGTTGTTTCAAGGCTACTGATAATAGTAGCTACATGTGTTCTTGTTCAACTGGCTCAAGCTCAAACTGGAAGTCCTTTGAAATGGTCATGCTATCAGTGCTCGAAATAACATCCAGCAACTGGTGAGTTTCTGGATTATTTGTGGAATTTCTGAGTTAGAATTTAAATGTCCGGATTAAAAATCTCATAGATATGTACATATTGAATTTAATACAGTTGATTGTATAATTCTTGAAAAAGGATGCCATACCGTGAGCGTTTCCGTTAGGGGTTCCCTGTGAGTAAATTTTGTTGTTCTTACCACGGATTCAACGGCAATTGAACCACACTAATCTTTTTCCTCAATCTGGCTGATCCAGCGTCACTACAAATAGTTTTCCAGTCCACGGAATGTTTACAGCAGGGGAAGAGAAATTTCGACAATTCTGCAATCGACTGTATATACTCACCTCGCTGCACCGTTTGGCACTTCCCCTGCCTGGAACATCATCATTCATAGCTTGACTTATATGCATCAATGTTGAAGCACTCACTCTGGCTAAGTGAAACCCAGAAACAGCTGTGAAGTTATTATAATAGTCTAATGGCAAGATTAGCAAACAGGAAATGGAATACCACAACGTAAGAAAAATCCCCAGTCTTCTAGTATTTCTGATGAGGAGTCAGAATCTGACTTGGTTTATCCAACACCCTGCTAACTCAGTCTGATGTAATTTGTTTGTAACTTTTACCCTTCTATGTTATTATGTACTTGGCTGACACACTATTGTTAGTATTGTTCAAGATAACAATTACATTATCATGGAAAGAAATATCATTGTTCAAATCGACATAATGTTATTGATAGCATACATGGAGTTCCTTGGAACAGCTTTATGGAAACAAAAATCATGAAATATAAAATTTTTGTTAAATTTTGTTAAGTATAATTATGCTATTATTTATAATTATACAAAGTACTCTTATATACATTATAACAGCTATGAAGTGCTATAGACAGGTAAGGGCATCATTACACCATAATTTTTGCCCAAAATGCCATCTCAGAGCATCAAATCTTGAAAACATTTCCTGGGGGGTGGGGAGCATGC
Organism: Dysidea avara; assembly: GCF_963678975.1. Lineage (NCBI taxonomy): Eukaryota > Metazoa > Porifera > Demospongiae > Dictyoceratida > Dysideidae > Dysidea > Dysidea avara. The sequence continues at coordinate 5,035,839 of NC_089286.1, forward strand.
CCCCAGACCCCCTTTGCACAATGTTATCTGCATAGTTTCAACTATAACTGCCATGCAAATTAACTAAATGCCTGACAATTCTACATATGTCAGGAAATTTTCCTGACATTTTTAAAAAAGCATTTCAAGCACTGTGCTATACGAAAATATAACACTCAACAAGTGGTATTAAGACTGAATATTGTACTCACCATTGTCTCTCTCCCACCCTTCTATTTCTTGTGTAACATGCACTCATGGTAATGCTTTAACTATTACACATATTGCACATTTTAGAGCAGAACTTGAGTGTAAGAGGTCATATGATGAGTACCTGATAGGACTATGGTTGTGCATGTTGTGCTGAAAATCTTTATGGTTTACAATTGGCCGAGTACATAGTTTCTTTAATAATATCCGTAAATCTGTTTGAGTACCTATACACCAACATCAACACAATAATCTTTGTTAGGTCCGTCCACCTGATATAGTGTTCATTGACCAGTTGTCAACAGTGAAGGCCAATCATAATGTACGAATGTATTTCTTGCACAGTATAAATTATATGAAGATGCTTACATGTCAATATCATTATTATTTAGATTGCAGTTCGGAATATTTGTGGCTACTTACAAGACACATTTCAGATGCTCATGTCCCAGTACCAGGCTGACTCCACCACTGATGTTACACCCTCATTGCCATCTGAGCCACCTAAGAGGAAAAAGTCTAGAAAACTGTCCAAAGCTGAGAAAAAGGAAAGCAAGAAAGCTGCAAAGGAAAGTAAATCAGGTCACACACCACTGGGTGCTCGTATTTCATCAGAATCCACGCACAGTTTTGACTTTCACAAAGCCATCGACATTGATGATTTGTCTCAAGTCAGTGAAGGAGATATGTTGGTTACACCAGTTACCTCATCCCCAGTTAATAACACATCAGGTGCCTCAATATCACAGGAAGTCAAGTATGATGGACACAGGCCTGAGTCCCTTATTGATACCCAATTTTCATTTCTTAACCGCACTGGTAGCAGTAGTGGCCGTGATCAAAGCTTATCTGTGCCAAACTCGGCACAATCACAAAAGCAGCGCAAAATTGGTAGAGACATGTCTCACAGCTCACGTTACCACAAGAAAAGTATCAAAGCAGATGTCCTGTTACAAAAGCTTGAAGGATCCTTGATGCTGCGTGGCAACAATTCCATTTTGGAGGAACTGAATGAAAATGATGAAGATGATAATTTAGTATCACCATTAAAACAAAGGTCATCACAAGTATCCAAACACAGTGGTGTTGTAAAGACACATGATCAACTAGACAGAGAAGGGCAAGAACCTATTCTTGTACATGAACAATATGATTTTAAAAGCTTACCAAATGTAAGGAAGAGAGCATCCATTCTGTCAGGCTCCAATGGTAGTAGTGCATATGATCGCAGCACCCTACCAATGGCTGGGAAGTCACCTGCTGAGGACCAACAAATTCAGTTAGACTATGATAGTGAGTTCTCTGTAGAGAAGAGTGACTCTCAGAGTGATGACAATGTGGTAGATGGCACTGTTACACCTCCAATAGTGACCTACCCTCCACCTGTGCTTGATGCAAGTCTCCCTGACCTTGAGACTGAAATAACTACGCCTCCACCATTTTACAAGCCAATAGCTGATGATAATTCACCAACTATAACTCAACCAGCTGATAGGGAAGTGAAAACTCCACCATCTTCTCCATTTAAGGAACAAACCAAAAGCAAGGAAGAATCTATCCCAGTGGAAGAGCCTCCAGTTATTGAAGAGCCCTCTCCACCTCCAAAGAAGCAGCGGAAGCCATGGGCCGGTATGATAAATGTATTTGTAGCACAGAAAGGGTACTATAATATAGTCTCTCTCTTTTGGACCACCTCTTATCACAGAGATGCCCGGACTCATTTATTATTATTGAAGTCTGTTACCATTGAGTGGTCATTATTAGTGTACCAGCCTTTGTGAGATTGTATATATAAACATTAATTTTCTTGCCATTTCTGTAGAGCTGATTGAGGTGGAAGATGAACTGTTTGATGAGGATTACATCGACTATTTTGCTGAGGTTGAGAAGATGGTCAGTGTAATAGAATATCGCCAGCTAAGAAGGAACTGGCTAGACTATCAGAAATGTACAACTGATGTCGTTGGCTTCTGTAAGAAAACCAAAATTCTTCTAAGGGGCGAAAAGTTAGTGTGTTAACATACTATACAACAGGCACATTATCAATATTAACCTTACAGGATTACTCTGCGGCCAGGTGCAAGAGTACTGGTTGAGGAAGATGACAGAGAAATATATGATCTTGTGTTGAATGGAGATTATGTTCCTGGTAAGATCTTATGATAAGCACACTGATGTAAAGATGTATTGATGGTCAATTATTATTGATCAGTGAAGTTTACGTTACTGTCCTTATGTCTTATCTTTTAGAACGTGAGAAGATTTCTATCTCAAAGTTTGCTCAAAGCATCAAGGCACGCCCTTCTAGTACAAGACCTCCTCCTCGAGGGTTGTCTAAAGCCCCTCCTCCTATGATCAGTCTACCAAACACTGATGCTGGCAACAAAGTTGAGGTTGATAGCATCACAAGGCCAACTGTTGTACAGCAGAGGCCTTCTGCTAAAAAGCCAGGTTTCTCCAAGATAATGCAACAATTTGAAGATAAGAAACTGGCATCAGTACCATCTGCTACTCCAAAGGACTCTGAAAAGATAGAAGAAAAATCTGATGATGAGCCAGATGAAAAGCCAAAACAAAAAGATGAAGAAAGTGATAAGAAGGCTAGGATGAACCAGCTAAGACAACAATTTGAGTCTGGCAAACAAGAGACAGAGCTTCCAAGTAGGTCAATAGCAGCTGGAGCAGTGTCCGCATTGAAAAAGAAATTTATGGATGTTGGTCCACCTCCGTCTGAACAACCAGCATGGAAGAAAGCCTTAAAGAAAAAGGAAGTTGAAGTTGCCAGTGAGAGCTCTGACAGTGATTCAAAGCACAAACGTCGTAACAAGTACAAGAACAAGAAAGGATATAAAGATAAAGACAAGGAGTCATCTGAAGATGAGAAATCTAAAAAGCACCGAGGGAAGAAAGATAAAAAGAGGGATAAAGAAAAGGGCGCCAAAAAACCTGACAGCAGTTCAGACTCAGAAAGTGACTCTGAATCAGAAAAAGAAAAAAAGAAGGATAAAAAGCACAAAGACAAGGATAGTTCAAGTAGTGAAACTGAACGTAAAAAGAAGAAATCAAAGGAAAAAGAAAAAGAAAAGCCACCAGCACCATTCTCTGACTTGCCTGTGCTTACATTTCCACTTGCAGATGAAGAAGAGGAGAAGCCACCTCCTCCCCCTCCCCCACCTCCACCAGACTCCACTACACAAACCATTGATGCTCTGTCTGACCTGATAATGGGGACCAGTAATACACAGCCTACTGCTGAAGAAGAACCTGTCAAAGAAACTGTCAAAGAAACTGCCAAAGAAACTGTTAACAAGGGGAGGAAGATTACTACACAACAGAAGTCTACTAAACAACAGAAGTCATCCCGTACTAATGCTGCAAGCAGGAAACAGAGAACATCACAACCTGCAAAAAGTGCACAGCATCCTGCCCAACAGCATCAGCAACAACAACCGATGATTCAACCTCATCAACAAGCACCGATGTTTACTTTTCAACAGCAGCAGCAGCAGCAACAACAACAACAATATGCATTTGGCTTTCAACAGCCACAGTCTGCGATGCCATTCCAAACTCAGAGTAATCCAGCTTTGTATACTGGCCCATTTGGTGTACAGCCTGCAGGAATGGCAGGTGGATTTGTCAACCCAACAGTCACAGGTAACATGGCATTCCAGCAAACTGGGTTACAAGGTTCTCAGTTTTCACAGCAGCAGCAACCTCATCTGTTTAGTGTACAGCAGCCAATATCGTCACAGCCAGCAGCTAGCAAGCAACCTCAACAGAAGCAGACCAAGAAAACCACAACTGGAGCAGCTAAGAAACCCAAGCAGCCGACTAACCAGGAAGAAGAACCGCCTACTCTGGACTCTCTAGCCTTTAGCCTGTCATTTGATAACATTAAAATGGACAGTGATTCAGAGGAACCTCAAGTAGTAGCAAAACTTGTTGAACCAATTGTAACTAAACCAGTTGAACTAGTTGTTAAACCAGTTGAGCCGGTAGTGACCAAGCCAGTGCAACCTATTACCAGAGCAACAGAACCTGATACTACTCCTGCTGAGATCAAACTTATCCAAGATTTGATTGTAACTGAGCCTGACAATGAAGTAAAACCGGTAAAGGATGATGAGCCAAATTCTGTTAAACCAGATGAGCCTGTAGTTAAGCAGGATGAACCTGCGACTAAACCGCCAGATGGGAGTGAGGATGTGCCAAAGAATGAAGATAAACCACCAGATGAGGCACCACCACCACCACCTCCTCCCCCTCCACCCCCACCCCCTGTAGACACTACAGGGGAAACCCCTAATGTTCCTGGGGGTGTCCCACCTCCTCCTCCACCTCCACCACCTCCCCCGCCACCACCAGCTGATGGAAAACATCCTACTTCTAATAAGAAGTCACCAGCAGAGACTTCAGAGCCAAGTTCTTCTGGAAAGAAGATATCAGGAGATGTTGAAGCAAATCGTAACCTTCTGTTGGAAGACATTAGGAAAGGAAAGAAACTGGATTCCATTAAAAAAGTTTCAGGGGAGATAAAGGAAGATGAGAGTAGCACTGAGAGCTCCTCTAAGAAGAAGAAGAAGGATAAGAAGAAAAAGAAACATGATTCAAAAAGAAAGAATAAATCAAAGAAGGATTCATCATCAGAAGATGATGAAAGTGCTAGTGGTACTGATGAAGAAGCGTCAACACCTACTGTCAAGCCCAGTCAGGTCAAAATCGGACAGAAGGATACTCTGAAGTGGGAACAAAAACGCCAAAAAGAACAAATTGAAGAAGAACAGTCTGCTATTGTTGAGATGCTAGATGATGAAATTGACCAAGACATGCCACAATGGAAAAGGAAACTAATGCAGAAGAAGAAGCTAAAAGAATATCAACCACTTTTGACAGAGCAGCAAAAGGCAATGGACGAAGAAACTCGGTAAGGATTTAGAATAAATTGTTTAGTAGTAAATTAACAACATAAGCAATCTTTTAATAATAACTACTGATCCCAGTAATCCAATACAGCAGATCCTTGGCTATCTGAATTATCCAAACATTTGCATCACACTAACAAAAGTGCAAAATCTTTTAATACTCTAATAGAAATACCATTGTTAGCAAACTACCCTAATTGAACAGTCATTTATCACAGGTAAAACTCCTCAATTATTACTCATTGTGTGAATGTGTTTGATTATCGTAGTGATAGAGGCTCTTGTCATTACTTATATAGCTGACACTAGCTGCTTAGTTTTGCACTAGCAATTTAAACCAATGTGGTATGCTTATCATTACGAAGCTTTTATATAAGCACTTTGATATGAGCTAGACCAAATCAATTATGAAAAGTATTATAATCATAAAAACTTCTTCACAGTGTATGCGGGGGGCAGTATTAATATTCGTGGGAGCACAGACCATATTATACAAAATTTCTTGTTTTATACTTACACGGCCCACCCTAAAAACCAGCTCTGTAGTTTGTATATTGCTGTGTTATATTCTAGGTTCTTGGGAGTTCCGGACTGGAAGAAGAAACTGATGTTGAAAAAGGAAGCAGAGCTGTCCAGGCTTCAGCAGGTGGAAGCTGAAAGACTCCGGGAAAAGAGAGAAGAAGAAGAAAAGTTTAAATCCATGCCAGACTGGAAGAAAAAATTAGTCAGCAAGAAACGAGCAGACGTCAGATTTTAACATTGTGTCTTTAACACAAGACATACATATAATATTATGATAATATGCATAAATTCATTTTAAATGCTGGTTTATACATAATACAGATGAATTAATGACTAGTACTAATAGTTAGGTTCTGAGATATCAGTCAATACTTCACCATGTATCATCTCCTCCCATTTGGATAATTGAATGATGAAAACTCTCAATGGTCTGGTACGTCTCCGACACTTACACACATGTTCATATCCTTTCTGTTGGCACACACACACACACAAAAACAATAGTTATATAAGTCTTAGTTGTCACGTAAATAGCATATAAAGACCCCTGAACACAATGTGTACTTCCTTCCAAATGGGCTACTGCCAAACGTACTTCCTTACACTAAAAATTTATAGCTAGACTATTTTATTGCAAACTTCTGCATTTCAATAACACAATGCTAGTATGTGTGTGTATATCTCAAACCATCAAATGTATGTAAGTGTTGCAATTGGTCTTACGTGTAATGTCCACTTGTTCTTTTTCATCAGATAAGCTATACATGCTACTGGAGCACGACTGATACCTAACTCACTGAACACCAACAGTCGCTCACTCTTCTGACGAGCTGCCTCTGTGATAGGAATATTAATATGTGCATGTGTGTGTGTGTGTGTGTGTGTGTGTGCATATGTAACATACGTACATAAATGTGCATAAGTGTGTGTGGGTGTGTGCGCGAGTGTGCATATGTGAAACTATACTTTTGACAGTACAAATTAAACACACCAATGTAGGAATAAATCTCTTCAAATCTTGCCAACAGGTCAGTGTCCTCTTTATCCTCCACATCAACATGTAGTTCACTAATGGAGCCAGGGTAGGAGGGGGGAAGTCCAGCTATCATGTTGATGTGACTGTTGATCTTCATGTCATAGTTCATTGAGGCATTACAAGCATGACCATGATCACCGACGTACAAGAATAGTGGTAGAACTTCACTAGGATATCGTGGCATGTGCTCCAACTCCTATGCAGCAATGTAAATCGCCCTATTTCATTATCTGCACCTACCAATGATGAATAAATAATTTTCTGTGTTCTCAAGAATGGATACTCTGCAGAGAATCTTTCATAGCCACCTGATAACAGCATACAACATGCAAGGTAAGCTAAATCATCAAGTTGATGTACTCACCTTTGAGAACTTTAACTGGATTCTTACTACCCAGAGTATACAACATTTCAGCACACTTTATAGCTCGTGCTGTATCACATATGTAGCTACATTATCATGTAACAATAGTACACCAACTTTGCTCCACTATTGATACAGTCTTGCTGTCATATACTATCACATTCACTACCATCGGTAGATCAATATCACCAAATGTGGTCACTTGTCCAGTTAGCTCCTGTACGTGTAAACCACATACTTATCAGGTACCTCATTATAAGACCACCTCACCATGTCAAGTGGGTCCCAAACATAGTTAAGGTGTACTTTTTGACCTCATTGTGAAGACCACCTCTAATTATAGTGACCATGTCAAGTAGGTCCCAACCACAGCTAAGGTGTACTTCATGACCACATTAATAAGACCACCTCATTATAGTGACCATGTTAAGTAGGTCCCAAAAATAGTTAAGGTATACTTCATGACCTCATTAATAAGACCACCTCATTAAATGACCATGTTAAGTAGGTCCCAAACATAGTTAAGGTATACTTCATGACCACATTAATAAGACCACCTCATTATAGTGACCATGTCAAGTAGGTCCCAAACATAGCTAAGGTATACTTCGTGATCTCATTAATAAGACCACCTCATTATAGTGACCATGTCAAGTAGGTCCCAAACATAGCTAAGGTATACTTCGTGACCTCATTAATAAGACCACCTTGTTATAGTGAGTCCCAAACATAGTTAAGGTGTACTCCAGGACATCATTGTCATAATAAGGTGAAAACCAGAAATGCTTAAAGGGTTGATCACAGCAAGAGATCATAACAATCATCACCACAGAGTCAATGACAGGCATACACAGTTTTTGTACCAAGAAATCACCACTCCCATCAGATATTATAGTGGCTGCGTGGTAGTAAGATGGGTCATTACCCATAATACACCAACCAATGTCATGCCACACCTCCAACCCCGGATTTGACATCTATGTGAGACTACGGGGACATAGAACAAGCTTATTGACTCCCATTAAATTTTTGAGTATAACCTCAGGGTGGGGCATAACATCGATATGTGGAGGGTTAGCGATTAACACTTGTGTGGGAATGTCGAGGAGTGCAATAATAGATAAGTACGTATGCATGTACCGCTTGCTATGGGAATGGCTGACGAAGCTACTGTGTTTTATAAGCATCTTGCCTCCCTCCTTTCCACAAATGGGACACACCTTAGGCCAGACAAACTTGATTACTTGTTTCTCATCCACAAAAAATTGGATCATTCCATGCAGGTGGGAGGCTATTTTTCATTATTCATTATTAAAGGAAATGCTCCAAATCAAACTGTCTGTTACTACTAAAGATTATAGCTAAAGCCTTTTAAGAACTAGTACTTCCGTTTTACCGCCATTTCTGAGGTGCAAGTGAAATTTTGCTGTGCTGTAAAATGATAGCCAGCCTTCTTAACATCAAATAGGTGCACACGTGATTGGTAACAGCAATAATGAAATTAGAGGTGATGGGGTAAAAAGGAATGTGGGCGGGGATGAGAAACAATTAATCACGTTTGCCTGGCCTCATGTGGTGGGAGGGGTGAGATGCTGTTTATCTTTTTCCCTTTTACATTCATCCTTTAGATGTTTACGAGGATCAAGATCTAAGGGATATTTTGGACAATCTTTAACATCAATGCCAACTGACTTAATCCAGGCTGAAGCTAAACTGTTCTCTGTTAAATAAAGTACTTTGCTGAATTTGTTTTTCATGATATTGTTACATGTTGTTACTAAAAAATGTACTTGCTACTCACATTAATTGGCGCATGACGCGCCACAATGACGTGGCTTTCTTCGTATGCTTTCCTTTCTCTAGAATCTAAATAGCGTGATATATAGGTTAGCAACTATATTTGTTCATGCTCACCTATTAGTAGCAAGTGATTCTTGTCAGTCAAAACTGGCGTTGCCGCATCCTAAACGATCGCGATTTGTTCTGCATAATAAGGAATGGCAAAACAAAACCGGTAAATTGTACCTCAGTAAGAACATTGTAGAGTTCCGTAGGTTCGCACAACGCAATAGGGATAGCCATTTTTTAGTTACTAAGCAACAAGTACAAAAGGTGTTCCTAAAAGGTTCAGCGAACGAAAAAAAAAGTGCACTTCCCATGCGGGGAATCGAACCCCGGCCACGGCGGTGAGAGCGCCGGATCCTAACCACTAGACCACATGGGACTGGTTACATGCTGGTGCAACAATGTCACTTATAAATCTAACAGCACTTGGTCACACTCACTGAGAAGCACCAAACTCATTGTAAATCCACACACTGCGCGAAATAGTAGGGTCACAACACCTTCACTTGTTGGTTCCTGGAAACTACCTCAAACAAGATGTTTTGCAGAGTTGGAATTAGCAGTTTTCGTCGTGTGGCGTTGGCAAGAAGCTTATCGTCCACAGCACGGGTAGGTACTTATGTAATTCTTTTCGCACTCAAAGATTGCAGCAGTAGTCGCGATAATACTAGTGCTAGCGTACTCTACACATACAATAAAGCGATGCAAAAAAAAAGAGAAATAAAAGTGATGATGATGTGCTTTAGCTAGCATTGCGTCCTTTTTTTTTTTTAGCAGAACATGAAAGTTGCTGTTCTAGGCGCGTCTGGCGGAATAGGCCAACCCTTGTCGATGTTATTCAAGCAGTCACCACTCATCTCTGAGCTGTCCTTGTATGATATTGTACTAACACCAGGTGGGTGCGCTTTAATTAGAGAACTTTAACTATTTTGTGCATAATTATGTCAAGAGTATATAGTCTTGATTATGTGGTATACACAAAATACATTTATGTGAGATAGTTTTGTTACATTGTGTAAATTAGAAACTGCTGATGCTGCTAGCTGATCGATTATAAATGTAGTGGAACCTCTCTATTATGGACATTTTGGGACCCAGAGTTTTTTGCTGTAATATAGAGGTTTTCCTTCCTCTTTCAGAGGTAAAAAATGTATTAACCAGACCTGTTGGGACCAAAATTTTTGTCCTTAGTATGGAGGTTTTTTCTATTGTGTCCTTAATTCGGGGAGTTTGTTAAGAGAGGTTCCACTGTATACAGTTCTATCATACTGTATGATACAATATTACAATGTATCACATGATAGAACTGCATAATATAGCTAAGTAAACTCCAAAGGGTAAGGTTGTTGCTGTTTATGTGAATGATATCAAGAAAATTCTAAATGAGACAAAACCTGAAAACTGCTAACTATACCAAGGGCAATTAGATCATTATCTGTCAATGTTTCATGATCAACCACATAACATTTGCCCTTGTCCACAATACTCAGTAAACTAGACCACAAAGGAGTACCACGAAATAACATGACCCAAAAACCAGCCTCAATTGTCCCTGACGACGATGGCGCAGTACTGGTTAGGTAAAACTAAGCTCAAACAACTTTCAGATTGACCTGAAATGCTTTCAACAAGTTGCTACGGAATTTTAAAAAGAACTGTTGAACGGAATTTTCTACTGACTGACTGACTGACTGATGCCTTCAGACAAGCGTAACTTGATAACAGCTAAGGCTACAGGCTTGATTTTTCACTGTTCTACGTCGCTTTGCCCAAGAGGTGCCTTTTGGCATACCGCAGTACGTACAATGCATTCTTCATGGACTTACCAGTGTCCTCCTTTGTGTCCCATTCATCTTTGCTGACAACGAAAAGTGTCGATTTGGCGGTAGCACGTGATGGCTTCCCTTCGTAACAGAAATTGTCTGTATTTTTCATAGTGGCTATTTTGATTGCAGAGGTGCTTTTCAAATAGTTCTTGATTTGTACTGCTGTGTAATGGGTTGAACATAGCCGACAACGAAGCGTTATGGATACTTCACTTTTCAGATGATAATTGATATAACTGGGACATGCGGAACCTTTTCTTTCGGTATGCGTGGATTGCAGAGGTGCTTTTCGAACAGTTCTTGATTCGAAATGCTGTGTAACGGGTTGAGCATAACTGACAACGAAGCATAATGGATACTTCACTTTGATAGCTTGGGCGTGCGGCGCTATTTCAGATGCGGTATGCGTGGGTTCACCAGTCATAATTATTTACAAAAATGTTAACAAACAAGTACACAAAAAAAATTAGAATTGTCAACTAAGAGTAGGGACCATAGCCCATTGGTAAAAAGTACTGAAACAAGCTGGAGTAGTGGACGTTAGTGATTACAGTAATCATATTGTGATGATGAGGTGCTGTGTGTTGTGACTGACCAAGAGTCATTAAGGTTATATAAAACATGTTGAAGTGTGGGTTCTTAAATTTCTATAATAGTGGCACAATATTTAGAAATAGAAGGTAATCACTATAATTGAAATCTTGATTAAGACATGCGCAAAAAATGTGATGTACAGACCAGTTGTGTTTTAACTAGCAGTGTGAACACAAAGAATACTGCCTGTGTTAGGAGTGGTGCGTGCACCATTGCATTGCATTTGTGAATTCTCTTTATATACTGAGTCATATCTATCATTAAGCTAGGCTGGGAGAAAGATAGACTCTTGCTGCTGAGTCTGCAGGCTAAAATGCAAAATACTTATCAAAAGTCCTTCTTAACCCTCTAACTGTCAGGTTTTCCAGCGGAGCATACCAAGGAGCAAAAATGGAGTACGGTGGAAACTGTCTAAGACGGTCACCTTTGGGCCAAGATTTTTTGGCCCTAATAGGCTTTAAACAGGTGAATCAGTGCATATAAAGTTCACCTGGGGAATTTACAAGTGGTCTTTTTAGAGAGGTGGCCTTTCTAAACAGGTGGCTGCTGAGACAGGTTCCACTGTATTAGCCAACCACCTGTACAGATATTCACTTAGCATTTTTGTTCACACAGCATTAACCACAAGATTGTTATTAATCAATAAAATCACAAAAAGGTAAAATCAACTGTAAACACAATTCTATCTTAATCAAACTAACTGAGAGTGTATAATACCACAGTACTTGTAGTACTGTTCCAAGGTATTAACTCACAGAGTGATTCACATCAGGTCTAGGTTTTCCACTGTCATGCTCAAAGCACATACGTAAAGAAACACATGGCCACCATGCCGTGTTTTGAAAAAGTAGCTTGTACCTCTCCCCATTGTTACAGATCGTCTTTTCTTAATGATAGATACGATTAACAACTCAAACAACTAACAAAAAACTAGTTTTCTTTCACGGCAAGACTTTTTCGTGATTATGTATCTCTCTCACAAAATCCACGAGGGATCCGTTTACCCCAGTAACCAGGACCTGAGGATTTCAGGGTAAGCACACTGCTTTGTTAAACACACAAACAAGCTATAGCAAAGTCGAAATTGTACTCAGTCAGCCATATGGCAGTTATGATGGTTAGAGGTTAACCCTTAAACCTGCAGAGAACTTTTGGGAATGCTTGTTTGCACAATATGGGCACACATGGCGACACTAGGTGGGGCAACTTAATCCTTAGCCCACGAATATACATCTATTAAAAGTGTGTTCACTGGGCTACGTGGAGGTTGTATGAACGCTGTAACTACAGTGGCTTACTTGTTATGAAGCGATGAGTTGTATCTCCGTGTTTCAAAATTCTTTCCACATGTTTAATTTCAATCGTGGGTTTACTCACATGAGTCATATATGGCCTGATAGAAAATTTAATGGAGAATTGAATTGAAGTTGTTGCAAGGTGATAGGAGCAACCACCATTGAGTTATCGATCATTTTATAAAAGTATGTAAAGGGTTTGCGTGTTTCCTTACCAAAAAGTTATTTTCACAGCTAGTTTTGGCCTCACCATTTAGAAACCCTAGGTATCACTTTAATCCCTGTTACATCACAAACGGAGTGACGTAAATTGCGTAGCCATAGGATGGACGCTTAGAAACTTACAGTGCTTTGTGCAAGGCATGCGTATTAAATCCAGTTTTCTGTGTTTAAGGGTTGAATGATGTGCACCTTTTTTTATCTGCACCTTTATGCTAAAAGTAATTTTTCACTATAAAATCTCACTATACACTGTACAATATGTATCAGATTCAATTCATTGGACTAATTATCAATGTCAGCTGACATGATTGTTGTCATGGGACCCAAACCACAGTGATCACTGGCGAGAGCCAGCTGATAGGCATCTGTACCATACAATAACTACTTTATCACCCCCTTCTAACCCAGGTAAAGAAAGGTACAGCTTGAAATAAATTGCAGCATCAAACAGGCCCAGCACAGCACAAGTGGGCTAGTATGTAATTTGTCAACACATTCTAGGCTGGTAAACTTGGGTTACATTAACAGTAGTTATTTGCATCTGTTGGCCAAGTATTTTCTACACTCTACAAGTGTTTTACAACCACTACAACATACTGCGAGATGCATCATGCTTCTGGTAGACTCAAGCGTTTTATTCTTCTTTCCCCAAAATGTCAGCTATCAACTTACTACTAAGATGATTGGAGAAGAAGACTTGAATATGAGTAATTGTAACTGGCTAAGAGGTAGAATATTAATATGATACTACCACTAGTAGAATAGGTGATGGCACTGTTCAGAGACTGGCCAACCTGTTAAACATGATACCTCAATATGTTTATTTTAAATATTATTGAAAGATGGCGTAATTGATTGATCGTTTGATGCGATCCTTGGTAGTCGTTACTGGACCAGTGTAGAATATTTACAGTGGTTGGTAACTGTGCAATCAGTCACAGGGAAATGCTAAGAAGGTACTAACATTGAGTGCTGTCCTGCATGGAGACCATTTCCATCTTCTTTGTTTGTGTCAATTGAGTACAGCATCTGTGGTTCTTTGCAAGAAGTAGTCGCTACTGATAATCCTGTAAAACTGTTTGCAACTGGGATCAAAATCTATTCATGTGATCAAGAGAAAAGTAAGAGCCCTCATAACACAAGTTCCTTTTCCTTGAAACCATGTGACTGACATGTGTGTACTTTTAGAAGAGGATTATGGTCTGGTAATAATGCTATTGTTTGTATCTCAAATCTTCTCTCTGAGTTCTTCAAGAAGTTTTTTTTTGTATATTAGGTGCTCAAATTTGTTTTGTCAGGGGAAGGATATGCATTTCTGTATGAGTCGTGCCGGTGTAGCTTAGTTGAGTTTGCAAGAAGAAGTAATAGATAAATGGATAATTACAGTACATTACATTGTTCTTATGTAGATCTCAATCTTCTCATCTGCAATACTTGAAGCAGTTGTTGTAGTCAATATTATACTAGAGTTCTCAAGTGACTGTGTTACTAAGTCAACTTACATCTGGGAACTGGTGGAACTTGATGCCAGGTATTGGATTTTTGAACCAATATCTGCTATAATGTTCCTCAGTTTAATTGGTGAGATCTGACAAGGATTACTCCATAAATTGTTTGGTGAGTTCACGTATTGTGTTGCCGGCACTCACACCATTCAAGAATGTCTTTGATAGCTGACTCTGAGTAAACTGTACAAATTTTTTTTGCCAGGAAGGCTCGTATTAGCATACTTATTATCCTTGGACTGGTTGGTCAGTGATGTGTCTCCTCCTGGTCTTCGTAGCGTAGCCATTTCTACTGCCAATTCTATTTAAAGAGAAAACACTACTACATCCAGTGTGTAACTGGGCTTAAAGGATACCATTATCATTTTGGAGTGCCACTGTATAACAGTGTTAGGTTTTGAATATAGAATATTAGTTCAATAGTGTCAGGTGTGACCGCTTCCTTCATGTCATGCAGGAGAAGTTTTAGTTGCTTATTCCTTTGTCTGGCTTGCTTATCTCGCCTGTTTTTTGGTGACTCCATCATTCCATCTGCTACTGGTGAGCAGCAAGGCAATCCCTTGGTTCCAGTCCTTTTCAGTCTAGCCATCCATTCCTTGGTTAGTGAACTTGTATTGTCGTTTAATGTGTAGTATCTTAATAATGGCACACTCGGTGGCTCACCACAGTCTGTAAAATTAGCAGATTTTACAACTATTCTGGACCAATCTTCTTCCCTGGGGCTCTCTTTCCCTGGGGCTCTCCTTAAACCTTTCTAAATGTGGAGCATACATTGCAGGTGCATCTTGTTGATGAACTATAGTTGGTTGCGCCTGGTGTCCGTCTTCTTGATTCTTCGGAGGTGACTTGGTTGGGTTCCCCTATTGCTCTTGATGCACTACCTTCAAAGTTTTGAGTCCAAGCTTGGGTGTATTCAAACTCTTATTTCACGTCTGGAGACTTTGTTTGCTCACGATGCCTTTTATCTTTTACATCACTGTTTTGTCACTCCCAAGCTTGGGTTTTAGGAAAGCTTGATGAGTTGGTTCACACTTCCCTCCAGACTGTTTGCAATGTATCTTACCAACATTAACATCATTTCCTCAGCATGGGTTCAGTCTCTTCTTCCTGCTAAAGGAGGTTTGTAGTGCTATTGATCTAAGTCTGCCCAGTTACCATTCATGATAATTCCGATCTAGTTTCTTCTATTTTGTCTCCTTCGGGCTTAACTGTTGTATCTTCTCTTCTCCACGAGGCTATTGACCAATGGTATAAGTTTATAATATAATAATAGTTGTGTGCTGTAGAGTGCAGTGTTTATGTATTTGCTTGTACATCCAATTACACATTTCATAAGAATTGAGTTTCCTCATACTTGACACTACTGAAATTCCATATTTCATAAAAGCATCACAAAATGCAGCTATCTCTGGAGTGGAGTGAGTCATGCTGACAATTACCCCATCAATTACTAATGGATATTAATAGCTTTTAAAGAGCAGTTTATTATTTTTTATAAATTTATTCAGTTATTAAGTATATTAATCATATAATGATTACTTCGCTTTTTGCTTAGCCATTGCTTTTACTTGGAAGTTGGGACAGCTTAATGGAGTAATCTTGTTATTATTGGGGCGAGCCTGAGCGAGTCCCACAATTACAGTACTCTATTCGACCGTACGATTGTCGCGTTCCCAAACGTTTACGCAAAGAACACGGAAAGTCCCACACTGTTAGTAGTCCATTGGACCGTCGTATGACTTTTGCATTCCCAAATGTTTACGCAAAGAACACGGAAAGTTCCACACTGTTAGTACTCCATTGGACCGTACGATTGTCGCATCCCCAAACGTTTACGCAAAGAACATGGAAAATCCCAGTCGGGACCGTCACATTCAGTTTCCAAAAATTTACAGTGGTCACTTTTATTGCATGTGGCGCGATGTGACCATGGCGAGTGTTGAAAGTGCAGAACAGAGAGAAGAAATGCTCAGAAGAAGAAGGGAGCGCGATAGGCTCAGAAGAGAGAGAGAAACCGAGGAGGAAAGACAAGCAAGGTTTGTAAACGCAAATAGCCGGTACATGCACTAAGTGCAGCTTGCTACCTGTGCCTTTCGAAAATACTACTGTAGGTTGGCTAGGCGAAGACAATATGAAAGAATTAGACGCGAGAACGTGGATGAACACCAAAGGCTTACCAGAAGACAGCAAGATCGGCGTACATGTGGAACAGAATCTGATGAACAGAGGGAAGCAAGGTGCTGCCAGGTAAAATAGGACTGTTGATGGGTGTTAAATGTATGTATCTTTAATTTGTAACACATTAAGTTTATCAAAGAACTGTGTATTAAGTACTTTCAATAAACTAAGTGAGACTGTGTTGATAGCCATCTAAATTGCATGTCAACATAAGTCAGTAATAAGCTGACTATACTGTTTTTTTGAATATGGGATTTTATGTGACCCACTAGGCAAAAACCCGACTTGCTTACATGTTTCTTGATATAGCTCATCACATAATAAAAATTGATTATACTTTTCATATAGATTGGCTAGGAGGAGGGAAAATTATAGATGTAGACAGGATGCTATGAATGCGGAACATTCTGAAACAGCACTTGAAGATCCAAGGGAGAGACATCGAATTTCAAATCATTCATCACCGTCTCAATTTATGCGAAGATCGAGCGCGTGGGTGGTTTGGGACGAGACTACGTAATTTCTTCTTTATTATTCTTCGTTTCTCAGTGTTACTTTACGAGAAGGTCATGGTGTGGAATGCAATAAAGACAATACGCAATTAGGGTGTTTACCTGTATTGTTGCATCCCTAATGTGTATAGCTAGCTATACAAGTCTTTTAGCTATAGATCAGGCTCGCCCCACAATGCTTTTAGCATCTGTCTAGTATACAAATATAACTTGATCATTAGCACCATAATGTTCTGGTGAGTCAGGGGTGTGTGTCTTGGTGATAGTATGTTATCATAGGAACAGTGATGTACACCACACCCCTCCTATGTAGTGAGTGTTCATTATTTACCTAGAAAGGTGATCTCCTTAGGGAGGAAACAACTATGAGATCCAGATAGTAACCTTTGGTTGTATGTGTGTTGGAAATGCATGGCTGAAGTTCTGCGATTTGTTGGCTGGTGTCTTTTTATTTTATTTTTTTGCTTTAGTAAGAGGATTGATGGGACATTTTACATTTTAAAACTTTAATTTGTGTAATCATATTTGTGAGTCTG
The DNA here is from genome assembly GCF_963678975.1 of Dysidea avara. NCBI lineage: Eukaryota > Metazoa > Porifera > Demospongiae > Dictyoceratida > Dysideidae > Dysidea > Dysidea avara. The sequence goes on from NC_089286.1 coordinate 5,053,388, forward strand.
TCCTTTTATTACTGTTTAAAAGTACTCTATTGTTTGTGGAGGGACTTGTACCCCAACCAGCCACAAATAATGACAGTTTATGAAAATATGTATCCCGTCCTTTGTCTGTGAAGTTGTCACCCAATTATCACCTTAAAGATCAGTAATAGGTGATCAAACAACTAGAGTAATGTTGTGTATTGTGTGAAATAGACAATTGTAACATACAATGTTATACAGTACACACATGCTATGCTGTGCATGTGTGGTGCATATCTGTGCCTGTGCCTGCTCATAGCACCTGAGTAGTGTACAAATGTTCCACTGGGTAGGCGTGACCGTATTAACGGGTTTGTGTTTGTGTGAGTGCGTGTATTCAACTATTCATACACATCACTGGTAATGTGCTGTGTTCCTTCTAACTACACTGAGGATTTGCATAGTGTGGAGAGAATATTATTTGGTATTCCATCAGCCTCCAACACAGTCTTAGCCAAATTCTGTTGAAGAAGATAAAATTATGAATCTCACCAGTGCATATAAACTGTTAGAAAATGATATGCATAATATGCTTTGATTTTGGAGGATAATGAGGTCTTTAAAAGGATAATGAAGTCGCTACTGAAGACACAACTTGTGGCAATCGTTTCCATTGTATAAATCCACACACGCTGCTTCTTTGACACACGTGTTCTTTACACTGCTGTGAGCACTGGCTACTGCTATTCCGAGCGCTAACCCGGGTCGACCTTATCAATCACTGCCGTTTCGACCCGGCTATGTAGGATCCAAGTCTACGGCTTGTGAACTTGTGAAAGGAAGCAGTACAAGCTTCGATTTTTTCAGAACTTCGACAAAAGCATGTTTGGTCTTCCGCAATTATTTTAACAGTGTGTGATGATTTCAGAATAACATATAACCTAAATGACTCCACCTATATGCCCATATAAAATGCATACATTTTCTAAGTAGGTTAGAGACCTAGCATGAGGATCTTTGTGGATTTTTAAAACCTCGCTTTGCTTGGTTTTTAAAATCCACAAAGATCCTCGTGCTAGATCTCTAACCTACACTTAGTATACTAGTCATCCAATGTGTGTTAATAGTGTTGTAATGTTAACACATTTATACAAAAAGTTGTTAATGAAGTGTTAACTATAGTGTTGAATGGTTTTCTATTTGAGTCCTTATTGTATTGAGGACACCTCACCAATAGAGTAGTGTATAGCCAGCTGGGGTTGTTTGTCTCACTAGACAATAGTCACATGTTCATTGTTTTATCATGAACTTTGTAAGCAACACTGATGAATTGTACAATGATATGTATTTGAACACACTTTTGATCAATCTACATTCATATTTAAAAACTGCGAGATTGATGTTTACTAATAAAAGCAACCAGTCAGTTTCAATATGTTACATGTGAATGTGCAGTACCCAGTTAGGTGGATATTGTACAAAATATCTATCGTTGTGATTTTGGCATTTTTTGGCATTTTATGCCAGGTTTGACAATTATTTATTCCTTTGCAACATCAGTGCTGGAGAATCACTGAACCTCCAAAGGTAATAATTTTTACTGGTACCATGACTGTACTTGTTTACCATATGATTGTTGTTGGCAACAGTTGCTAAGTCGAATAGCATTTTATCCCACGGCAACTATTATTAAAGATGGATGCAAAACATGTTTGAGTGTTCAGTTGCAAAGCAACGGTTTCCATAGTTTCAGTTGTATCAAACTTCCCCTGGATCTGAAGACACTTGTCACCAATTAGCACTACTGGTGTACACTGGTGTTTACAGGTGTAGATTGCATGAGTTGGATGCCTACAGACAATTAACTGTTTTTGTAATATTACGGAAATAGACAACCCTTTAAGAAAAAAAAAAACTTTGTATTCCAAAATTATTTGAGTTGTGATTTTCGGGACAAAATCTTTGTTGCTATCCTGTAAGAGAGATACCACTGTTAAATCATGATTGTTGGGTGGCCTTGGAAATATTTTACAAACCCCAGGAGGATAGCAGGATTACGTACATGCATGTTGCATGTGAGCCCTCAGATCGCTTTTACGTTCAACAGTTACGTAAGGGAACAATAAATTAAAACTAGGTGGGTTACTGGTTATACTGGCTAAATCCAGGTAGGTTTTGCTTTTAGAGTAACAGTGATATGCAAGTAGGAAATGTTTTTTCTAGTGTGAGAACAGTTATTGGCCATCAACTCAGAGCACTTTCTCCACAACATGTACACTGGTTTTCGTTCTGCCACTATCATGTAGTGTATGTGCAGAAAATAGCCAACAAAGTTTACTCTTTGTCAAGTTCAATCAAATTCGCTGCTGAAAGTGAAAATGTCATTATTGGCCATTCATTGCACATGTGTAACTTTGTAGTGAAAAACTAACCTGAAAACATCAGTATACAGTCTGAGAAAACAGGTGGGAACAAATTGTAGAGATAGGATAGTGATAATGTTGAGGTGCTGGGAAAGTTGTGAAACATTATTAGACTATTTGCTAGTCCAGGAGTTGAATACAAAGTTTGTTGTTATGATACTAAAAGTGTAAACAAACATTACATAAGGACTTCCAAGAATAAATTCAGAAATTAACAAAGCATATTGCAATGTTATGTAAAACTTAGAAATTGAGTATATTAGCCATTATGTAAATTCAGCTGTGGATATAGTCAGTTGAACAGTGCAATGTGCTGTGTCAGCAAAACTGCTGGGCGTAGAGCATGTATACCAACATAATACATTCTATGAAATGATCACTTGAGTAGCTGCTAGACGAAGTGTGCATGTGAAACTGAATAATATGTCTAGTGTGTACACACCACAGTAGACATGTTGTAGCATACTTGTATTTTATAGGGGAACTCAAGTGGACACCTATACATATGCATCTAGACACTTTGTTAAGGCCTCACAGCATCCTTAGTACTACTTGTATTTACACAGTATAAATGAACAACAGTTATTGCTATCATAAACTGAATTCTTTTTAAAATGTTTTTAAGAGATATGTAGGTAGACACACGCAAGCGCTAACTAAACATACAACTGGCTATGTGACAGCAATATTCCACATTAGTTTTGAATCCACAAGCAAATTTTAAAATGTCGGTACCAACTGAAAGCAACCAGCTTAACGTTTTTGGAACTAAGTGTTTTTTAACATGTGTGCAGTAGTATTAGTCATTTTAACAAGGATCGGATGCACTTAAGGCAATGTGCTATTTGGTCTGAAGTGTCCAATTCCAAATGGTGAATTCATTTATAGCTGAAACCATCCAGCCTAACCCTACCTGACTTATTGTTTACTAACATACTCAACCTCACATCTACAGAATCACTACACACTGTACAACAGGGTCAGCATACAGTGTGGGTGATATATGTTCCTATGTCTTCATCACAGTGTTCAATACTCATGGGAGCCACATGTCTGATTGTGCAATAGGGTTGTGTAATAGGGTTGTGTAATTGATAGATCATGTGTAGCAAGAGTCCATAATAGTGATCATGTATTAGTCATCGTTCTTGTGTTTCTGTAGGTGTTGCTGCTGACCTCAGCCATATCGAGACTCCAGCTCAGGTCTGTCTGTCTGTCCATGTGTGTAGTCTGTTTGTGCTGTGTGTGTGTGTGTGTGTGTGTGTGTGTCCAATTTACTAACCACTTATAGGGAGGGTACCCGTATCACTTCTTCATTGAGCTCAAGATATGTGTGTCACAGTGGGTATTCACTGGGTTTTCACAGTTTATTAAATTCTTTCAATCTGTTTCTTCCTAGCAAACATTGAATTACTGTATCTGCATGTGCATTTCAAAGACTTGTTTTGCTATTTAATTGAGTACAAATTACTGGTACAACCTGACCTTAGCAACCATTAATATGTATCATTGCTTGTATTAGTGACCTTAGCTAGCCATTACAGGTAACTTGTTACTTGTTCAGTGGCTTAACACAACTTGCACACATCAGCTGATATCCCAATAGTGTTACTGACTCAACACAACTGCTTGGCATAGTGTCTGTAGTAGCTGTATTGACTGGGTGGGTAAACATTACAAGTAACCAGGATTGCAGGAGTCACCAATGTATGGTTGTCAAAGACAGCTAGGAGCTTGTACACTATAAAACAGCTTACTAAGCACATCTTACATACCAGTCTCTGTGATAGTATGTGTTTTTATGGTTTTAAATTAAGGGATTCCCCAATATTTACAAGGAACTCAATACTTGTCTATAACTTGTTTACATGCACACATGTTTACTGTCATGTATTTCATATTTCACAGGTGAAGGGATATTTAGAGGATGGTCTTGATGAGGCTCTCCAGGGGTGTGATATTGTTGTTATACCAGCAGGAGTGCCTCGGAAACCAGGTAATTCCCCTCATCATCTCACTGTGCTGCATTATTTGGAGTTACAGGAATGACCAGAGATGACCTATTCAACACTAATGCTACTATTGTGCAGAAGTTATCAGAAGCAGCTGCCAAGTATGATTTTCATTATAATGGTTAATTCTCACCATCACTTTGTGGCTAATTTTGTTCTGTGGCCAATTTGTGTGTGTTATATTGTAATAAAGAAATTACATTATCTCTCCCTGTGGAAAATGAAAAACACTTTGTAGTATTCTATAATGAAAATGAAAACCCACAAGCGCAGTGACATCATAGCCACAGAGCCTGATTGACTGTTGCTATGGAATAAATTACAAATTGACAGCAGCCATTAATCTAAATGTTATTTTATCCTAGGAACTGTCCTAAGGCTATGTTGTGTATCATCACCAACCCAGTAAGTTACCATGGTGATTAGGGGATCATGTGATCCACTATTATGTTGACAGGTCAACTCTACGATGCCGATAGCTTCAGAGGTGTACAAGAAGGCTGGCGTGTATGACCCTAAGAGGTAGGTGTGCTTATACATGTATTCAGGTTCGATTCCAAGTATTGTATATGTCTTTAAATGCCTTTAAATGCCTTTCAACGTTAATAAAAGTTGAATACCTTTTATAATGTGTTCTGGGAACATGGTTTTCTATTTTGTAATCATGGTTTTTATTGCCACATCATGGTTAACATCTGTAGTGTGCAAAACAAACAGTTTAACTGCTTCCACTTAGAGGCTACCAGTAGCTACCTATACATTGGAATGTTGGATATTTCAATGGTACTTGATAATATACGTGATATCTCAGGTTTCCTGTCTGTATACCATATCAGAGGTGGTTTCTTGCCTGGTCAAAAGTAAAGATATTATTCTTGATTTACCATTTCACAGGATATTTGGGGTGACCACATTGGACTCAGTTAGAGCGAACACTTTTGTAGCGGAGGCTAAAGGTTTGGATGTCAGAGATGTAGAGGTACCTGTGATTGGTGGACACTCTGGTGTCACCATTCTACCATTGTTGTCTCAGGTGAGCTGTATGCTGCCTGTAGGCATTGTTTACACACTAGAGTTACTTTGTATAATGATACTCTTGTAATGAGACTCAACAATAGCAGAAAGTTTTGATAAGTTTTTGTTCGTGATTATAAATATTTTGAGTGTTACCTTACTTATAGGGATAGCAAAAATTGTTAGTTTCACAACCTTATAAGCGTGCCTCAGATGCTGTACACCAAGCACTAATTTGTTTGTTAAATCATTAAGATAATTTAAAGCTTGTGGTGATGTTTGGTGTCCATTGATTACAGACAAATCCTTCAGTCAAGTTCACTCAAGAAGAATTGGAGCAATTGACAGATAGGATACAAAATGCTGGCACAGAGGTGGTGAATGCCAAAGCTGGAGCAGTGAGTAAAACAACACCTTTGTATCTTGAAGTCATAAGGTCGAAGGTTATATAGAGGTGGAAGGTTATATAGAGGTGTTGTCAGTGTAATTTAAAAAAAAAATTTTCTAGCAGAGGCCTTAGTAAAGCCAATGAGAGCAGGAAATTGTCCTGTTTTTGGCGGGCTCTATTACCTCCACCACATGATAGCCATGTGGTAGTTAACCACTGGGGGTCTTTGTATGGCATCTGCCATCCTGGCATTCCTATCTTACCTGAGGAATGTGTGGGACTATAATCTGCTTGCCAAGAACCATATTCTTCGTCTGAGCTTCTCAGATAGATTATCACTCTACCTATTGTTCACCTATTTGATGTTTCTGTTAAGCATATTAAGTGTTGTCCAGTACATTCCATTGTGATCAGTATGTGGTGTAGATGTGAGGTGATATATTGTAATAATTCAATTTAGGGATCTGCAACACTTTCTATGGCTTATGCTGGAGCTAGATTTGTCTTCTCAGTAAGTAAATATTGTAAGAACCTGTTATCTTAAGGATACTCTCTCCAGCTCATAGGGGCAATGAAAGGACAATCTAAGAATGTAGTGGAGTGTACATTTGTACGTTCTGATGTAACAGAGGCACCGTACTTTGCTACAGAAGTCCAACTTGGAGTGAGTATCGTACACTCAACTTGACTTCACAGCTGTTTGTTGTAGCCAAATGGAGCTGAGGTGGTTAAAGGCATGGGAGAACTGTCTGATTTTGAAAAGGAGAAACTCAAAGAGGTCTGAGAACAAACAATAGGTCTAATAATAATGTCCATATCACAGGTGTTACCAGAGCTGTTGAAAAACATTGCTAAAGGAGATAGCTTTGTCAACAAGTGAACAGACTAGGACAACCCTCTATTGTCAATGTGTTGATTGTGTAGTCTTTGGAATGCGTAATATTTTATCAACACCTCTTTTGGCGCGAGACACGATGCTATCCACAGCTTCCAGCCCACCCAACATCTTAACCACGTGTCTTGTACCCGCAAACCCACATCCTTTTGACCTTTCACTTTCATTGAAATAATTTTAAATTTTCGCCTAATACAAGCAATATTACAACAGTTGCAACACAAAACCTTAGCTGAGTACAGAAAAATATGACATGCTACTCTACAATGTGGATACCAACACAAAAAAAAACATCTACAAGTTCTGAATCATTCACTGCATTACAACAAACAAAACAAAAACGACGACAACAACTAACACAAATATGTAAATAAATAAACAGCGTTTGTCTGCTTAGAGTATTAGTGCATGCATTACGGCAGCAAATAAGGACAAAAGCAGCAGATACGACCAAACACAACACACTGAATACAATCTGTGGCATCCACAATAATAGAACAACACTTGATATCTTCTACTGCAACCCAGCTGCCATGCCTCCTGGCATATGACTGCAGTGAGGAGAAAAAACCATTTAATTTTTCAACTTGAATCTTTGTTGACTCACTTCTGAAACTGCTTGAAGTTCTGAGATTTGGCATTGATGTACAACTGTGCTTTACCCTTGTTGAACGCTTGTATGTAATCAAACATTCGATGACGAACACGACTGACAGATGTCAGACCTCTCTCAAAGGATGGATCGAAGTATCTAGTAGAGTTTGGTTCCATGTCTACAAGCAATAAACAACCTTAATAAACTAGATAAAGAAATTACTTACAATACCTTTACTAAACACTCTAGCTCCTTCAATGTTCTGGAAGCAACAATTACAGAGGAAGGAGTGGTATCTCATACGACCATCTTCCAAGTATGGATGGCACAAGGCTTCGGCACATGATAGCCTTTTGTGAGGGTTAAACACCAGTATCTGGGTCAATAGGTGAACAGCACTATGTGTCGCATTACCAGAAAGGTTATACAATTTATGCAACTGAGGCTAAAATGAAATAGAATATGTGAATATCATGTAACAACAGGTTTAACAATAGCTCACTAATTTGCGAGTTGATAGTAATTGTTTGACAGAAGCAGCAGATGTCACGTGGTGCACATCATTTAAAGTAGGACTCCCCAGAAGGTCTGTTATCATCTCCAGCTGAACAGCTGTCTCTTGTGCTTCAAACAGTATCCTTCTCCCCAATAATTCAGCAAATACACAACCCACAGCCCAAATGTCTATTTCTGGTCCGTAATGCTTGCATCCAGCCAACAATTCAGGAGCTCTGTAATATTGTGTAACAACCTCCAATGTCATCGCAGTGTTACGATTAGGCTCAACAGCACGAGCAAACCCAAAATCACAAATCTAAAACAGAAAAAAAAGTTAAGTATAAATCAATTTACAATCATCAGATTTACCACAGTGTTATATAAAGATTATAAGGCTGCCATTGTGGTCAAATCAACACACTCACCTTCAATAAACAGTTGCTGTTCACAAGTAAATTTCCAGGCTTCAGGTCCCTGTGGATTATTCCAGCAGAGTGGAGAAACTTAACACCTAATCAACAACAAAGGTGACCCAGCCACTGTCACAAACTACACATTCCAAACCTCTCAATATCTGATAGAGGAATAACTTGATATGATCCTCGCTCAGTGACTGAGGGGACATGATAATCTGATGCATATCAGACTCCATCAGTTCTGTCACAATATACCTATGTGTAGGGGTACAACACTGTAACACTAACTTACACAAAAATACTGTTTTACATGATGTAAAAATTCTGCTAACAGAAAAACCAATGTGGTTTCAACTATATTTTGACCAAACATCCTACATAAGCCAGTAAGCCTTAACAAGTGGTGAAGCCATGTTTTGAACAGAAAGAGGCACGCACTTAACACTATTAGTGTGAGAAAATTCTTTAAATACATTACACACTTCACTTACACATCACTCATCAGATTGACTGACTGTGCTGGCAGAACATCAGTAGCACACAACAGCTAGAGAACATAAAAAATATTATAATTTGACCCCATGGTCAATTTGGTACGATTTCTTAGAAGGCAAGCCCACACGTGTGAATGTATACGTACCGGAAATGCTCTATACTTTTACTACAACTTACATTTTCATGTTTAAATTCACACAAAACCTTCAGCTCGCGGAATGTCCTTACTCCATTAAGAACTGACTGAAAAGCATTTGGGATTTTCTTCAGCGCTGACGAACACCCAGTACGCGGATTACGCACCGCCCTGTGAAACACATACGATCAATGGAAGGTCATTTATATTCACCGCGCTAACTTACCACACTGCTCCAAATGATCCGTATCCTATGGGTCGCTCTGGTTCTATCTCTTCCGAGATGTCATATCTAGTTGGTGACGATTGAGGCACTTGAGATCCTGAAGGCGCCAAAAAACAGGGTAGGTTGCTGACTAGCGAACCGGATAACAAGCGATTGTGATAACCACCAAGGTAGCTGCCATGTAGCGGGGGGGCTGTGACCATCATTGGGCCTAGTAGTAGCCGATGGGAGCTATCTACCGTCCTACAAACCTAACACTCAACTGCGCTAAACTGCCTAACACTCAGCCATGGTAAAATTTCTATCTAATTCCTAAACTATCAGTAAATGACTGAGTAAATAACTGAGATAGGTTAAAAAAGACGATGTCCTACCGTCTCAAGGGTTGGTTTGCCACTGACAACCCTAGCCTGCCGCTACTTGGCCATGAGCCACGTTGCTAAGAGGGCGGCCGCTGTGCGCCTGCGTGAGTAGGCCGGTTGAAGGTCACGTGGATATACGGAGTAAAGAAACAGGACTCCGGATACACTAAAAAATGGCCGCTGTTTGAAAGGCTGTTTAGTACTTGGGTTTTATTTCTACCGAAGACAAAAGAGAAGATTCGCAGTTTTGTGCGTTTTGTCTTGTTTGCTAGTACTTTTATGTTTTTCATATAATACGGTTCTGTGAATATTTTGGTGTTAAGTGAACTGTGAAATTTTACTCTTCGTTGGTGAATTCAAGTTTATTCGTGTCAGAATGTGCTAAGTGTGTGTGTTTTAAGTGTTATTATCGGAGGGGAGTCTACTATTTCTATTACTGGTCGAAATGCCGGTGTCAAAACCTGAGAAACCTGCTCAAAACCGTCCACAAAATGGTATGCACTTCATTCTTGCATAACTGTACTTATTTTAATGTTTTTTCAACAGCTGATACAACAGTCAGACCTTCACGCAGCGTGTCAGCACCTATTAAGACACAAAGCTCACGTCTTAAGCCGTCACTTGGGCGGTCAAGGGGTCGAAGCCCTTCACCTGCGTCGAGAAAAAAAGACACACCTACTGCAGAGAAAAAGGACTCTGAATTAAGTCACAGTAGTGCAAAGGGCAATAGTGTTGGCCGTGAAGGTCAAAAGAAGGATGACAAAGTGGTAGACTCCAGTTATAAGTCACGGGTACCTCACCACAGAACACACGACAAACAAAATGAAGATGACGTATCTAAATCTCATGAGGTGACCTCCAAGCCTCACAGTAGCAATAAACACACCAAGCACCATTCCCCGGGTGACAAACTTAAAGCTTCAAAAGTAGAACACTCTTCTAGTGCACGCAGTAAGTCACCCATTAGAAGTAACCAACAGGAACATGTGGAGAAGTCCAAGACAACTCATGAAGAGTCTGGTGAAGACTTGGATGAACAAGGAAGTGGCAGTGGTGATGATAATCTTCTAGATGAAGATGTAGAGAGTAGCAAAACAATTGAAAGGATCATTTACACTAAGGTATAGCATGGAATGCTTGCATCATATCGTGCTTGCATCGCGCTTTTAACTTTAGAAAGAAATAATGGCATTGAAGGATTGTGAGCTAGCTAAGCTAAAGCCTGCAGAGCTGACAGATGAAATAATGAAGTAAAGTATTTGTGTAATGTGTTGAATGTGCCTAACTGCTGCCACTTGCTGTGTGTGTCTAGTTTATTGAACAGTGACCCTAACAGGCCCAAATATCCTGCAACATTATCACTACGTAAAGAAGGCAATGGTAAGTGTTTTATAATATAGTTTTTGTGTGTGTCTGCTTCATACGTGTATTGTATTGTGTGTGTACATGCGTGCGTACGTTTGTGTATAGACATGTTTGTTGCTTATTCAGTAGTTTCAACCATGTTTATATTAGTGGAAATTTTCTCGTTTATATCACTCTATGTTGTTGCAATCGTGGCTTATAATTTGCCAATTTTGTTTACATATTTTGTCCATTGAAAATCTACGATTAATAATCGCTAAAATGTGTGTGTTTATTATTAGAGTCTCGGAATTTTTCTGAGGTGACACTGAGTCCTCAGCGAGGCAGCTTCAGTAGTGGCTGTAAATATAAGAGCACAAAGGATCCGGCTAACAAAGAGACTTTTGGTGATGTGCCTAACACACCTCTGTCCTCCAGGACTTCAGATGACTCTTCAAGGTTTACTTTTCGAGATGATGACACAGCCGCCCACAAAGAATTCAGTCAGTACAGGGCTCCACATGGCCCCCACTCTGGGTCACATTATAACTGGCAACGCTCTACAAGCCATGGTAACTCTTATAGAGACTACAATGGTGGCACTGCACAGGACGATGAAAAAACACCTAGCAGGCCATCGTACTCACGGTACAATCACCACGAGTCATCTGGTTCATTTAGAGGTAGTCTAAACTCTCAAGGCTATTACCAGCAGGATAGCTATAGTGAACCAGAGCCTGAGTGGATGCAATTTGGGCCCAGCAGTAGGACAGACTTCATGGAGCTTGGTGGAGAAGATGAGATTGAAAAATTGAGAGAAGGTGGGGGCATGTGAATGGTGTAATGTGAGACTTTTTGTGTTGCTGAGATATCACTGTTACTGCTTGGTATTCCTGTAAGGCTTTATAATTATTTCAACACTTGTAACCAACCACAATTATATTGCAGAGTATTGTAGCAGAGATTTAATTGTAAAACACTGAATGAAATATGTGTGTCTGTATGCAAAGATTAACGTCCATGGGTGTAGTTTTATCTCCCCTTATTAAGTGAAAGTCTTTGTTTGATGCCTATATAATATGTTACTCTGTGTTGTCTCCATATTAAGTAATGTATGTGTGGTGTGTATGACATGTTATTGGCTCAAGTTAATGTTTGAAATACTACCACTATTAATCAGGTTACTACTAACCCAGTGTAGGATAGGCTAATGTGGTGGTGTAGGGTTAGATTAGGAATAGTCCTCCATGCCAAACCATCTCCTGTTATTGTTATTCTATAGATTGTGTATACATGCCAGTGAATGTTAGTAGTGTATATTTGATAGGAGCATTTTTGCACCAACAATCAATCACTATGTAGACAGCACATTATTAGTTTAATAGGCTCATTGGTTGCAAAAGTGATGGGTTGTATCAGCTTAATCTCTGTTGTCAATTAATGTAGTTTTAAAAAAAAAATTCCTTATATCAAGGTAGAGATAAATTTTGGTAGCCAGAGTGTATATACCCATAAACTTCAACACAATATTTGATACAGTTCACAGGTTGATACGTAACACTTTCACACCTCAGATCAAAGGAGCTGCCCAGGCTACATTTTGTATATAGCCCGGGCTACAGCTTGGCAGTCACTATATATACGTTGAGGCCAAATTGATTGTGGGGATTGATTAATACTCGCATGATTAGGATAAACAACTTGGATTTCACTTGAAAACGACTCAGGCAGAGAGTGTTTTGCTATCCTCGCCATCCTACGAGTTGAAAAACGTTGGGCTAAGGTGAGTACGAGTGCCATGGCTTATTCACTGATCGTTTTCTGCATGTTTTCAAATACGGACACACCCCCATCACGAAGCTACCACTCTGACCACTCTACAAGCAAACTTACCTATCTAGGCCTTTAGTGAACTTAGTAATTTTTCTATAAATGATTCAATAGCACTGATTAAAACATTAAACTCGCGTAACTGAAATGCTCTGTGATATCTCTAGGATATGTCCGTTCATCGTAACGGAATGTAACCAGAACGTACTAGCTGCTGACCCATAATCAAAAAATTTAGGTATCTATATATCCAGTGGCTGCACTCATATTGGCTTGGGTGATTGTTCACCCTGTACAGGCTATCAGCCTGATAAGTGTTACATATTAGCTGTTACATGAGGCATTCGGGCTTTGCCTGATATGTATGCCCTCTGCCCTCAGACCCATTGACCAAAGCCCTTATGCCCGTGTTGCAACTATTACATAGACACTGACTCTATCAGCGTCTTCAAAAACTTTGTTCTACGTATATGCTGTCAAGTTCTATTCAAAACTTGTACGCATGTTTTAGCTTTCCATTAGTATGATATGTGATTAGATGTTGTGTTGTGATTGTTGAGGGTATATTCCCAAGGGGTTGTCTTTTTGTAATATATACACTGAGTATTTAGTTACTGATATGTTGTATTAGAATTCAAGGCAAGGCAAAAGAAAGTAGATCGGGCATTTAACAAGACATCTACAAAGCAAGACAGTGCAGAAACTCCTTCTGATTCTTCCGACAGAGACCTTGAAACATTTGATGGTACAGCTAACGGAGATAAAACAGTGAACAATGACGAACTAGATCATGATAATGATGTGTTTAATAATGAGGGGCAGGGTGCAGAACAGCCCCAGTTGGCTGACACGAAGGTACAGCATAATATGTTGGAAACTGATTCTTTACTAGCTGGTGGTGCGGGTGATGAGTTTGCCGTGGACTTAAGCCGTATCCTGAATATCTGCGATGATATGGAGGTGGGTGTGATTTTTATGAATGTGGAACTATAAAATTAATATTGTGATCAAATTAAATGGATTTGTCAACCCATGAATTCAATGTATAAAATTCAGGTGTACTGTACGTGGATGAAATTTATGTCATGCGCTTAGTGATGTTAATTTTAAAAATTGCACAAGTACTAGATTATGCAGACAATCCAATGTAGAAAACAATATGCAACCTCTATCTTCTTACTGTGATACTTTTGTTAGTCATATTTTATCCTATGTATTTGCAAACTTTGCTCAATCCTAAAGTTAGTGTGAGCGATTAGCATGATCAAACCATGTGACTATCAGTGTTAATTGCTACATACAATTACTGAGAACTGACTTAACACTGATCAAACTGTTTTCAGTTCTATTGTTTGGGCCCTGGTGAAATAATTCTTCATTAGGTGGTAAAGTAGTGTAATCCTTTACTGTCTGCAAGGATTTTTGGTGTGCATACAATGTACTGTCAATGTAGTGAGGGATAGCGTTTTTCTTTAGTAGTTATATGTATTTGTTATGTATGTGTTATACTTTTTGTACAATATATGGGACATTTTAACTTCTTGGCATGTGCTTTTTTATTTATGCACACAGGATGATGGTATCCCTTCAGGCCATGCTGGGGGTAGTCAGTTGTCCAAGTTATTTGCTTCACACAATCACGCAATGCCACCACCTCCATCGTCTGGTGACCCCAGTAACCTACTGATGCAGGTACTAGGTGTAAACCGGAATAGCCAGCTAAACAGGACTAACCAGTCAGTACCACAACACAAATCAATGGTGGTTGGTAACAAAATACCAGCTAATGCTTTGACACTGGATGAAGTGTTAGCCAAAGAGAACATCAATGTTACAGGCGCTGCTAAGGGAGACGAAGGGGACCAGTCAGCATTTAAAAAGTTACTGGCCATTGTACAGCAGCAGTCTCCAGATGGTGGAATGACATCTGCCATTAATCCAGTATTGGTGAGTGTAGTGAACTATTAGTTACATTAAGTGATATATTGTACAATTTGTATCCAGAGTAGTTGTGCTGCTTCATTAATGGTGTGTATGCAGTCATTGTATCATTATACATGTTGCAGTATGGATTGTTCTGTTGTGTATGTAAACGTGTGTGTGCTTGTGTAGTGTGTACATGTTGGAGTCTCTGACTGTGTGTATGGGCAGTTGTGTATGTGCGTTTATCTAATTGAGATACGAAGCTTTGCTCTTCAAGAAAAATCCTATATTGTCATGTATTACTGCTGGCTTCAATAGAGATATAAGACGTGTCACTGTCCACTTACAGGAGAACAATCGACATTTATCTCCTCAAGACACAAGAGGTGTCATGTATTCCTCACAAGGAAGGGGCTCCCCACACAATACACTGGATCAGTACACATTGAATGAATTACTACATTCTGAGGAACCTTTACACCCTCTACCCATGCCCATTGGGTATGACCGCTACTCCAGACATCAGCAACAAGACATGGGTCCACTGTACATGCATGAAGAGGACAAGGCAGTAGAGCTGGCTAATATTGAACAACAACAACAGAGGATGGCATCACTGCAGCCACCAGTACAACAACAGCACATGGACCAGAAGAGGCTATTAGAACACCATATACAACAAGGTGTGCAGGAACATGTAATAAAACAAGTGGAGCAACAACACCGACAGAGAGCTGCTGCACAGTTTAGACAACACCAGCATCAACAGATGCAGCAGCAGCAGCAACAACAGCAGCAGCAACAACAACAACAACAACAACAAGCCCGTATAAAGCATCAACAAATGATGGCTATAGAGCAACAGAAAAGAGCAATGTCTGGAATGATGTATCCCTCCATGCAACCTCAACCAAAGGTGTGTATATCTGTACATTTAATGGTTGCATATTCACAAATGTAATTTCAGCCTCCAATGGTTAGCCAGCCACTGAACTTTATGCCCACGTCAGTGATGAAACACAGCTTCAAGCAGTCAAGAAATGTGAGCAGTCATTGTGATGTGTGTAGACTGTAACACTAGCTCATTAGGTGAATAAGATATTGACAGGTTAATTTACAAACTGTCATAAATTGTTCCGGTAATATAAATAATACCTGTGGGTGTATAGGCTAGGCAGTTGTGACCATCAAGTTTTACACTTTTCTATAAACAATGTATGCACATTGACTGTACTGTGTGTCTGTGTAGATGTCTGAGATGAATAAACCTTCAAGTAGGCTAGAACAAGGTTTGTATATGTGGTATAGTGTTGATGTGTTTATTGTGAAAACAGCTGTCCTTTATTCAGTCTATGGTCCGGTAGTGTATCCTAGACTATGATTGATATATCTGCTAACTTGTCTAGCTAAAATACTAACAGCTGCTTTATATCAGTTTATTTGTTAATTCTTTGTGAAGTCATTCTTGAACATATTGGATGTTAATTATAGAGTGAAACAAGTCTTCAAAGAGAGAGAAGCTTTATGATTTGCTAATCTAGTGAAAATGTTTGCCCACAATTGTTAAGTATTTGCGAGCGAGCAACAGCAGAAGCAGGAAGGTTGTAGATGTGTGATTGTGCAAATAATGAGTACAGCAAGCTTTTAAAAGTGTGATATTTTAGTTGGTCATGCTAGAAGGTCACTATGGTTCTGCATGTGTGTACATGTTGAAACATGGCATTCAATTTGTTGTAGATGGCTACATTAGTAGAGAGTATTTATGAAATCCGACACTGTCACTTTATAGCTGAATAGGTTTATATCGGATTGGCCTTATTTATTGGCTGGATAATTTTTTAAATATCTATTGTTGGAGTATCGGTTAAAAGTCGTACGGTGTACCTTGTGAAAATACCAGTACTGGTACTCATGACCTTGTATCAATCTTAAGTGTATAATGGAATTTCACTTAGCCACTTTAGTAAATCCACCTCATTGTAGCATAGATATACGACTGTTAATAGGGACTGGAAACAGTGTCACACACACACACACACACTAAAAAAATAGCAGTGTTTTGAATGGGCATGTGGTTTTCATAATTGCACCGCACACTAGATTCATTGGCCGTTTGGAGTTTTACAGGTTTTGTGATAGGGATTAGAATCCATTAGCAAAGTGTGCCACCGTACTGCCAGCTTTGTTGGCATTAGATAAAAGCTTAGAGACAAATAGTTTTGCTAGACAACAACTATGTAGACATACAAGAACAGAAACACGAGAGTATTACAACACTGAGCAAAGTTGGAATATTTAGCTTTTAAAACTAAGGGTGTAACTTACAAACCATTCTGTTCAGTTCTAATGACCAAAGAGGTTCTAAATAGTCTTGTCATGCTCTTCAAAGCAGTAGTGAGTGAAACGCGCCTTGTATCTAGCCAGTGACGTGATCACATGATGCCATTAATAGTTGTATATCAATGATTTGTAGTGACCATGTCCCAAAGTGTACTCCATGACCTAAGTAATAAGCCCATCACATTATACCATATTGGTTCTATAGTTAAGAGTTACACTGTATACCATGTGGTTCATTTCTTTACCAGATCTTAACCAGAAGGCAGTCAGTACTCACTCATCACTGACTGGACTACTGTCACTACCTGATGATGATCACCAGTACATGCAACAACAACATGATCAGAGACCTCCACCGTTTGGTTACTCCTCGTTACCCAGGATGGGTATCCCCCCACCGGTACATGGAGGAGAGCATCTACCTCGTTATCCGATGCCGCCACCACCACCGCCACATCACATGATGCAGGGACCACCTCCTGGTTACCCTATGATGGGACCACCTCATCATCCTCACATGCCACCTTACCCTGCAGCAGCAGCTAAACACAACAGCCTTCCTCCAGGTACTGTTGTTGTTCTTGTATATGTGTGTACGATTTGTGAAGATTTATGCTGTATTTCAGTTCTTTCAATATGGTATATCCTCTCATCCTTGTAGGCCCGTATTACAACTGGAATTGATGAACTAGCAATGCCAAGCAGCAACAGCCGTTATAATGGTGTCCCTTCTATCAACACTTATTTGTTATTGTATAACTTGTAACTTAGTACAACGCTTTTGACGACAACTCACGATTTACATGACTGAAACGAATTCTGACAACTTGACTGATAAAATTTCTAATCAACTGACAATGACAATTAACAGGACATAATAAATAAAAACTTTGTATTAAATAGTTGCTTGGCAAGTGAAGGCAATAATTGCTGAAAAGATGAAAATTATTATAATGTGTGTCCATTTTGTTAGAAGCGTCCTTTTCCTCCACTCTTTTTCTTCAACCTTTTGAGTTTTTTCTTTTGCTTCTGCTCACGCATTTTCTTCAACTGGGAATTGGAAACGACCTTTGTTGCAGTGTCCATGGAATCTGTTGTAGCAGCAACATCACTTGATTGCTCCTGAGGTGGATCAGCTGTGTAGACAATTCTTTCACGTGATGTGTGATGATGGTGTTAACTGACCTTCCATTTTGTCTCCTGCGTGTTCTTGTTCCTTCTTTTTGTCTTTCTCGTAGAACATTTTCTTCCGCAGTCGCTTTATCTTCTGTTTTCGCTTTGATCTCAAACTCTTAGCCATCAGTTCCGTGTGTCCACGTGTAATTTTCCTTTTAAAGCGCAATATAATAACCTAAATGTAGGCGCATATTTTAGTTAGCACAAGCCGTAGTCATAGCCATAATTATGCACAATTAAAATGGGTAATGAAACCTCAACATATATGTCAAGCAGTAGCCATGACCTAGTGTGGTTCTAGACAGCTACAAGGATTGATTAGTTGGGATACTCTTGCATCGATCAGCACCACATGGTGTAAAGTCTTGTATAGCATCTAACATTATGAGGGACCTGGAGGGGTACGTGTAGCGCATCTCTTGCCTGAAACGGTTACGCATCCACATTACACAGATCTTATGGTGTAGTGACCATGTGACTGCTTTATTAGAGTATTTATCCTTGAAAGAGAAGTAGTGATTTGCTCCATATACAGTCTGTTGTGGATATGCTTGGAAGGCAGTCCTTGTTCTTAAGTAGAAGTCAACTATATATCATAGTCATGTAATCGTGACGAGACAGTTGCAACTCCAGAACCACATCATCCCTACAGATTCATTTGAAAACAAACAAATTTTATTTGCAATAATATACACTACACGTCGGCCTATAGTACACTTTTGATGTCTAATTTCATGGCAAGCAGTCAATATAGTCTATGTGTAAATTGATTGACTGAATTTCATATCAAACTGTAACTCACCGAGTTATACTTAAAGTGATATCTAGTACTCTGACTAATGTTAACTGTGGGTTGCGGCACTTATGGGCTCCTAGTTATATTGTAGTGAGTATAATGTACTGTAGTGACCCAATCATACTTGAAACATTACCCATTAGTAGCCATTTCAGGAGTCAAAATACTCCCAGGATTGATAAGGTGTATAAATATTACAGCTATACGATCCCTGTCTCCATTATGATGTGAATCAACAAGTAGCATATTTATGAAAACCACTGTGTAATAACTCCCAAATAGGGCTGCTATAACATGATTTGACTAATTGTGCCAAATTTGCTGCACTTACCAATTGTTATTCTTTCCTCTTTCCTTATGGTCTCAAAGCAGTCATTTTCCAAATTGACATCCACCAACTATGCTTAATTTCCCATCAATCAGTCCACACATAACATGAATTAGGGATTTCTAGTGTTCATTTAGCTATTTGAAAATGCACGACTCGATTTTCATGAGCTGAAGTCTTTGATTATTTTATTATAGAGCTCCAAATTGTTATTCAGCTGACTGTACAGTCCAGCATGCACTTACATTGAACGGTACAATATCATGCTGCAGCAAAAATTTGACTGGAGAATTGTGTAGGACATGTATTTAACAATTATGGCTCCCAACTGAAACCCCTTAGTAAAATTGTACCAATGTCGTTATTATTTGGATTCCAATACTAGCTACTCTAATAGAGCAACTATCCTTACAACTTGTATGATGAAACAACTGGTCATGTATTAATAACAAGATGGATTAAAGCTGTACATGATTGATGATAAAAAATGAACAAATCAGAATAAACATCACAAAAGTCATGTTTCTACATCTTCTACTGGTTTTGACCCTTTCTTTAACCTCTTAGTCCCTGTAACTTTCTTTAGTTGTAATGACAGGTCCTTCTTAACACTCTTCTCTCCAGTACCTTCACTACCAGCACTATCCGTAACTGCCTCATCAACTTTCTTGTCTTCAGCAGATGGTTTCTCCGTGTCTGACTCTTCTATATGGGTAGATAACGTGTTCAGATACAAACCCCTCCCTCCATCATTAGGGTCAAGGCTCGATTAGGGTACCACAGGGAAGGTCTTGTAGATTTACAATTGGTGATTCCGACGATATCCCAAGGCCAACTATATCTACTCAACAATCATAGCCACACTTACTCTAAGTATACATTGATCAGTAGAGCGATGTGACATGGTAGTCTCGTCCTCCAGACCAATAGACGATATGCACACTTTATTACTCGAACGAAAAATGATCAATTTAGCGTAGATGGCGCAAAACTCAACGATAACTTAAAAGCGGAAGTCCCATACAAAAGTATGGGAAGCAAATGCGGCTCGAGCAATAACTCACCACTCGAGCTAAGGGCAGGCCATCTGGCTTGCCATACACTTTTCTCGCATGAGTTTTGTGCCGTCTACGCTAAATTGATCATTTTTCGTTCGAGTAATAAAGTGTGCATATCGTCTATTCTCCGGGGTGGGCGCTTATCGATTGGAGATTATAAGCCCAGAGGAGGGTGGAAGCGGTTTAAGCGCCGTTAAAATGAATTATACAAAATGCTCGTTTTCTGCGATTAACTAAATCGTGTGGATGGTGTAACGAAGTGTGGCATCATTGTCTTGTTGAAGAATATACATACCTGGTTTAGTGCAAGCGTATTACGCGTGAAATTATTTCATCAGTTTTGCCCTGAAAACTAAGTGATTTTGCAAAACAAAGTACATCATCGTAATACTTACACGAAGAACAATCTAAATATCTAATGATCCCCAGTGATCCCCACCGTTCGCTAGTTTTGTATTGCGACTATTGAGGCTCACGTGAAATTCTAAACAGAGGTATGCAATTAACGTAATATTTTCGAGCATCGCTTCCGCCCTCCTCTGAAGCCCCACCATGGGACGCTTATAATCTCCAATCGATAAGCGCCCAC
Source organism: Dysidea avara (assembly GCF_963678975.1). Classification (NCBI taxonomy): domain Eukaryota; kingdom Metazoa; phylum Porifera; class Demospongiae; order Dictyoceratida; family Dysideidae; genus Dysidea; species Dysidea avara. The sequence continues at coordinate 5,074,190 of NC_089286.1, forward strand.
CCCGGAGAATAGATCTGGAGGACGAGACTAGTGACATGGTAAAACACAAGCCCCATATGTAAAAAAACGTTACCACGTGAGCTGCCATGCCTCAACATGCAGCGTACCTTTTGTGACCTGTGGAGGGTCCATAGACTCAACTTGTTTCTCCGTTTCTGTTGTTTTGGAGGTCTTTCCTTTCTTCCCCTTCTTTGGCTTTCTCTTCCTCGGCATCTTCATTGTCCTAGCCATGAGTGAACGTGTTATTTCGAGCCCGTACTTCTGCTGCACCTTCAACACGGTAATATACGGAGTAGTATCCTTAGTGTGTCGCGTGCTGCCAGAGGGTAGTGTTTCGTGTTTACTTGTTTATTAGTTTTTCTTCTGTGTTTAGAGGATAGTTTGAGTGCGGCCTACAGTGTTGGGAGCCTCTTCTTCCTCCATTTCAATACTTCATCGAGAGCTTTTCTGTGAAAGATTCGGATTAAGAGATTGCAATGTGTAACGGTCAAGTGAAAGCCGACTGCAAGTGTCCCATTTTCATAAGGTGAGTATAAACGCAATGTGCGCTACGTGTTGTTAAGGTGTTGTATGTTGTAGGCAGCGTTTCTCACAACCACAAGGCCAAGAACCCAAGCCACCCGTCTACATTAGTCCGGGCGAAGTGAAGAGTGCGATTGGTGCTGTTACCGTGGCCATGATGTACCGTGCCTATCACTGGGCTACTGACAAGAACAACTGAATGACTCCCTGTACTTGTTTGTGAACTTGACAATCGAAGAATGTGCTGTTATGTTTCCGTGTACAGAATATTTCACATGCTTTGTAGATATTTGTAAATACAGAAACCTATAAAGTAATGGAGCGCTTTATTTCGAAGAAGGATAAATACCTTCGCAGTTTACCAGCTGCTCCTGCCGCTATAACACAATCAAACTTGGAGAATTGGGGTCTGAACAATGTTACTTTACGACATTATCAATTGGAGGGTCTAAACTGGCTAGCACGACGATATGGCCCATCTCGTGGTTGTATTATTGGAGATGAAATGGGACTGGGTAAAACACTACAGTCAATATCACTAATGCTGTTCGTGTTGAAGGGCAGGAAGCTGACTGGTCCTATACTTGTAGTGTGTCCACTATCAGTGATGAACAACTGGCAGGAGGAACTGCTGAGGTGATGGTACTATAATATGGGGCTGGTTATCACGTGATTGTCACAATATACAGGTTCACCCCTTCACTAAAGGTCATCAACATGTTAGGTAGCAAGGAAGAGAGGGAGGAGAAGAGACAAGCAATACTAGAGGAGGTGTGTACACTTCATGTCATGCCCCACCCACATTCCTGGCCTCATGAGTTACCATATAAAAACTTGTCATGTTGTTACTTACAAATAGAGTACTACACTTCTGATAAAAGTGTGACTAGCTATCTCATTGTCGCATAATCATACAGTATGTCACTGTGTAGAATTTTTGTTGTGAAAGGCTGTGGCTTTATCTGATTAAGAATTTGTGAATTGCACTTTTTAAATGAATTTTTCATCCGTCTCAAATGTTTGCAGCACTAGCATACAAATCTTTGTAGTTACTGAATCACTCATATGTATTAACAAAAGATAGAATTGGTTAATGTACTGAAAATGTTTTAGCAGGACATTGAAACCTCAAGTTCAATATCACTGATGTGTTTCATGTTGTCATTATTCAAACAACTTGTAGGAAGCTGCTGATCCCTTTGATGTGATGTTAGCACACTATGATGTAAGATGAGCTAATCCATACACTATTTGTTATCATGTAAGTGATTGCCTCAGGTGGTGATCAGGGATATTAGCTTCCTGAAAAAGTGAGCCACACCCACTGTAATCCACACCTCCATCATTGTTGTACTGCAGGTTCCAGTGGCAGTGTCTGATAGTAGATGAAGCTCATCGTCTCAAGAATCCATCATCTGTGCTACACTGTTCACTACTGCAGGTAATATCAGTTACTGTAACTTGCTCTTCTGAGCTACAAGGTCACTTAGTTTCTTACATAATAATTATATCATAAACGTGAGCACAACTTCTTTATCAGTGTTAGCCTGGTATTATAAGAAGCTTTGAACACTGTTTGACATTGTTAACACCCTGAGGTAAAGAGATGTGCAGGGTTAGTTACTTGTAATAACCAGCCTCTTTTTTCCTTCACAACATCTTAGTAGTATTGGTTAGGCAGAATTAAATGCTTTCAGAATCCTTCCAACTTTCTTTGGGAATTTTCTTTTGAGAAATGGAATGGTGCCTCCAGCCAAACATGGTTTAGGGTACAGGCTTAATTTCTTCGCTATTTGTTGTTGTTTTGGCCACTCCTGCCAAGGTGGATTGAAGAAGTGAGGCTAGTTTTTGGGACATCACATTATGTCATAACATCCAATAGTTGAGTGTCCAGTTTAAGCTGTTACTGACTGGTACACCAGTGCAGAATAATCTTAATGAGGTGAGCCACTCCCTCAATTTCTGTGCTACCATTGGTTGAATCTGCAGCTATACTCCCTGTTGTCATTTGTTGTACCAACAACCTTCAACATCACCTCATTGGATAGTTTCTGTGATGTGTTCTCTAATCTCCAAGGTGTGTGTGTGTGCGTGCGTGCATGCGTGCGTGTGTGTGACATGGGTGATGTGTGTTTATGTGTACGTATGTTTTTACATACTCTGTGTAAGTTAAAGCATCTCTTCGAGTGCTATACGTGAAATATGGCTTGCAAAAAAGAGTGGGCAAGAGACACATGGGTCATTCCATACCAAATCAACAAAAAAAAATCCGGACCCCTTTCGATTTTCGTGAAATTTGGCACAAACATGGACCTTTTCAAGAAACTTTCTTACACCAAAATTTGGCTCATTTTATTGGTCTCCCTTTAAGTTATGACCACTCAAAGTTTCTGTTGAAAATTTTATGAAGCTTACATGTCTTCAATAAAATGGCCATAACTTTGCTTGTGATTCACGTAGAATCTTCTGGGTTAGATTTTTGAAATCCTTATTAAATTCCCTTTCAGGTGATATATAATAGTTTATAATTGCTCAAAGGAAAAGGTCAAACCACAAAAATGTAGCTTTTTCCTTTGATCTTCATTTAAAAAAATTATTTATTCTTTAATTACATTTATTTTTGGTTTACATGTTGCTCTAATACCTATCATTCATCACTGTGAATTTAAAGTTGGGACCAGTAGTAGATCATGAGTTATAAGTGTTAATGTGTAGCCTTGTAATCACTGCTGTTTGTATGGTTCAAGTATGCAAAGATGCAATACCAATTGCAAGTAACTTTATATAATAATACTATGTCACAATCATTAATACATTGTTGTTTTGTAAGTAATGTTAATTTGTTTATGTTTTGTAAGAAAACCCAGTAAAAGCTTATACTTAAATACATATATTCAATTAATTTACCCTGATCAAGCTTGTATATATTGTTTCCGATTATGATGCCAAGTCTATTATACAGTAGTGAAATATTGAACTTGATGACATTTTCACTAGCTACAGTAACTGCTACTGCTACTGTTAGCATTTAATGCTGATTGTTGATATGCAAGTAGGTATTTTGATACACAAATGTAGCTATAGTGAAAACTGTCTAAGCCAGTCAGGGCCAATTTTTTTGGCCTTAATATTCAGATGGCTATTTATATTGTTTGATGTGTATAAATGTCTTACTAGAACAATTTAATGTTGGCCCTTAATAGAAAGGTGGCCTTTCGTTACAGGTGGCCACTAAGACAAGTTCCACTGTAATTTGAAACACTTACAAATAAAACATGATGTTATGTAGCTGCATTCTTTGTTCTTAACACAGGCATGAATGTTTTAATATTGTAATCTACTAGAGATTTTCTAAAAAGTAGTAATGAATGACTGATGCAGTATTAGCAGTCTTTTCAACTTATACGTACCTTCAAAATTCAATTGTGTACTGATATCAATGCATCAGATTTCATTGCATATCAAAGTTACATGTGAATGATTGTAGAGACTGTCATGCAATATGCACCACTTTCAGTTTCAAGTTTCACTATAATGCTCTGATTTAACTTTGAAGTTAATTGCCTTGACCCTTTCTTTAATCGATTGTTAATGTATTTCACTTAAAGCTATAGATATGTATCAGTGTGCAATTGCTGTAGTGAACCTTTCTACAATGTGATTTCTATGGAACATTTCTATGATTCTAATTATAGAAGAGCTACATTGCTATTTTTATCATGATACAGTTGATGTATGGAGTTAAAGTCAGGTACCTTAGGGCCAAAATGTCTGGGCCTTAATGTGCAGGTAGCTGCTTAATACAGTTGCATAAGTGTATAGCAACAATTTAAAATTGGCCTATATGAAGTGGTGGCCTTTCTATACAGGTGGTAACTTTCCACTCTATTCCATCAAATTTCTGACGAGTAAGTGGTTTTAAAAGTGTACATTTTTCCAGCAAAGGCATTGTTTATAGGTACAAACATATAAAGTTGGCCTTTAAGTGGTCAGTAGTAGGCTTGCTCTTTCAAAGTATGATTCAAAAGTGATATACAGTGTAACATACCTTAGCGGCTACCTTAAAGGCCACCTTTTTATAAGAGCCAACTTAAATAGGATATTTCTACTCTAGTGCAACTATATGAAGCAGCTATCTAGGTATTAAGACCAAGAAGCTTTGGATATCACTAAGACATGGCATTTCAATTCCACTTTACATGTACATATGTATGAATAACTGTCGTTTACATCCATTATACACACATATAAGATTGGAAACTATCATCATAATCTGTGGCTGAATATTACTATGATACAGTAAGTAAAATTGAAAAAATAGATTGGAATATCATTAGTTGTACAGTAAATCCCTTATGAATATAGCTACCTCTATAATAAGACCACCTTGTTATAGTGGCCACCTCTATTTTATAGGACACTGAACTTACAGCAAAAACATAACCAGTGATTCCTTTATTAGGCAGCCTTCCAACTTTCTTAGCTTTAAAAGTGGCTTTGTTAATATGGTTTCACTGTAGTGAGCCCTTGTCAATACTATTGTAATGCATAAATGATATTTAACATACCAATATAAGGCTACTTGCAATTGGTATTAGAAATTACACTGTAAAAATACCATACAAACAGTAGTGATTACAAGGCTACACATTAACACTTATAACTCATGATCTACTATTAGTCCCAACTTTAAACTCACAGTGATGAATAATAGGTATTAGAGCAACATGTAAACCAAAAATAAATTTAATTAAAGAATATATATTTTTGAAAATGAAGATCAAAGGAAAAAGCTACATTTTTGTGGTTTGACCTTTTCCTTTGAGCAATTATAAAATATTATATATCACCTGAAAAGAGAATTTAATAAAGATTTCAAAAAGCTAGACTAGAAATTTCTACATCAATCACTAGCAAAGTTATGGCCATTTTATTGAAGATGTGTAAGCAAAATAAAATTTTCAGCGGAAACTTTGAGTGGTCATAACTTAAAGGGAGACCAATGAAATGAGCTAAATTTTGGTGTGAGAAAGTTTCTTGATAGGGTCCATGTTTGTGCCAAATTTCATGAAAATCGAAAGGGGTCCGGTTTTTTTTTTGTTGATTTGGTGTGGAATGACCCATATATAACATAGGCAAAGCAGAGTACTATATTTGTCTGATATTTCTCATACAGTACATACAAGCAAGATGATGCTTTAACTGATGTAGAGGCTGTCTCAACAACACTTGTGAAGCAATTAGAAACTAAAGCAGTGGTCTAGAAATCTGTCATCTCTAATAGATTTATAGTCAAAGAACATCTTTTGATCATTTAGTGTCTCATCCACCCTTCACAGTCTTACAGTTCTATTTTGCCACAAGTTGCGTCATTGCTACTAGTAGCTACCTGATATAGAACTGTGGGCATGTAAACTGTTTTATATGGCAACTATAGAACTATTTTTGATCTTCCCACACAAAGTTCTTTGTACATATAATGTATGGACATACAGGTACAGGTACACAGTGTTAGGTGGTATTGTTATTACAGAGGATGATGAGGTCACTGGTGGACTGCATCAGTTACTGCAACCATTTCTGTTACGTCGAGTGAAGTCAGAGGTGTGCGTGCGTGTGTGTGTGTTTGTGTGTGTGTATGCGTACTTGCATGTGTGTGTTACAACACAGCAACACTTTAAAACTTACTCTACACATTATTTGCTAAATAACTGTTTAATATACAAAGTCACTAATGTATTGATTGTCAGTTAGTCTTACGCAGCAAAGTAACATGTTCAGCAGTCAGTGGCAGAGGAAGCTGTCCACAATTGAGGGGGGAGGTGGCTTTCTAATGTCCGGCAGCAGCAGCAGCAGCAGCAGCAGCAGCAGCAGCAGCAGCAGCAGCAGCAGCAGCAGCAGCAGCAGCAGCAGCAGCAGCAGCAGCAGCAGCAGCAGCAGCAGCAGCAGCAGCAGCAGCAGCAGCAGCAGCAGCAGCAGCAGCAGCAGCAGCAGCAGCAGCAGCAGCAGCAGCAGCAGCAGCAGCAGCAGCAGCAGCAGCAGCAGCAGCAGCAGCAGCAGCAGCAGCAGCAGCAGCAGCAGCAGCAGCAGCAGCAGCAGCAGCAGCAGCAGCAGCAGCAGCAGCAGCAGCAGCAGCAGCAGCAGCAGCAGCAGCAGCAGCAGCAGCAGCAGCAGCAGCAGCAGCAGCAGCAGCAGCAGCAGCAGCAGCAGCAGCAGCAGGAAGAAGAGGAGGAGGAGGAACTTCAAATCCCAAACTTCTTGGAAAACTGTTAATCTGCTTCTCATCAGTGTCCTCCACCTTTACTCTTTGGCAGTGTGGAGTCTGCTTTTTCCTTTGGCTGTTGTTTGATCTTGTTTTGAACATCATCATGAACCTGAATTTCACTTGGCTTCTTAACCAATATGTTCTTCTCGCTAAGTGACAAAAGCTTTCGAACTTTAGCCATTCGAACTTTAGCCAGTAGCTCACATTCACCCTAAAACAATAATAGACAAGGAATTTCAAGGCTGTCTTGCTCTAGATCTCGTGAGTATCGTTTCTTAGGGTTTATCTTACAAGTGATTACTCCTAAAATAGAGATGATGTAGAGCTAATCTTTCTCGGAACGTACCCTACGATAGCTCCAGTTTTTACAACCTTGACTGCAAAGGGATTGTATACATTGCCTGTCTCATATTGGCAAGCCAGCATTTCATCTCTTACCGGTAACCATTGTCCTGATACACATGGTAATTCTCCAGGTAAACTAGCCATTGTTACTGTGTTTTTCCGGTTCGTTGTCACAAAGAGCCACACGTTTTTGCGCATGCGCAAGTTTAACTTCGAACCAGCTATGTAGCTACGAGGCTACCAATACAATATAGCTCTTCTGTGTGAGGATGCCTCTGTCTTATTCAGTCGATTTACATTGGAGAATAGTGTGGCTATCAATTACTGGTGTTTCTCCTGACCATATAGCCCAGAGTTTGAACGTATCTGTTCGAACTGTTTATAGTTATGTCAACTTGTTTTATACTAGTGGTGACGTAATTCCTTCACCCCATCGCACTGGACCTGCATGCTTAGTTGGAGATCAAGAGGAAATGGCTCTGTTGCAAATAATTCTAGAGAATCCTGGGATATATTTGTGCGAAATTCAACAAGAACTATGGCAGAAGAGTGGGGTGTGGCTTCATGCATCAACAATATGCAAAAGCCTCCATTGTATGGGATGTACTCGACAGAAAATACAACACATAGCTCTACAACGCTCTGATCAGTGCAGAGCAAAGTTCGTGGTGCAGAAATATCAATCTATGATCCCAGTATGTTCGTGTGGATTGATGAGACTGGATGTAATTGTCAAAGGAAGTACAGTTATTCAGTTAGGGGCATTCCACAGAATTCTTGTTCGTGGTACAAGGTATTCTGCAATTGGTATAATGAGTTTGGGAGGTGTAATGGATGTTCACATCATGGCAGGAACAGTTAATGGTGAAAGGTTCAGCTATTTTGTTACTGAAACACTATTACCCATCTCAAGCCGTTCGATGGAAATAACTCCCTGTCTGTTGTAATCATGGACAATGCCTCTATACACCATGTTGATGATGTTGTTCACCAAACTGAACACACAGCTCATGCCAAAGTTATATTCTTACCACCATACTCACCAGACTTGATGCCACTGGAGGAGGTGTTCAAGTTTTTCAAACTTCCACAATGCCAACAGCATTACTGCAATGTCATTTGAAAGGGTGACAAGAGAAGACTGTTGCAGATATATACAACACAGTGGATATACATAATGTCAAGACTCTTTTATTAGAACACAATACTTAGATGTACAGTACATAATAGTTATGTGTAATAAGTGATTACATAATAAACCACGTTCAAACCTAAATCACATGATGCAAGTTTAAACCAGTGCAGTGTGGCAGAAGCATGCTTATTTTAGTTGCTTTAAAATAGCCATTACTGCACTTTTCTCAACAGTATACTTGTCTTCTGTAATGATTCCATTAGCTTTCAAATTACTTAGCTCGTTTAACTGCTTATAACACTTAGATCGAGACTCAGTGTGTTTAGCTGGACTTGTTTTAGCTTGACTTACTGGCGTACTATTGTTTGAATAGCTACTGCAACACTAGTAAGAGCTTCTGAATAAGAGTCTGGCTTTCGCCGACTGCTGTCACTGTTCCCTGCTCTCTTAAACATTGAACAAGTATGAGGCTGGTCTAAACTTTCATGGATCCCACGTGATAGTATCTCTGCCCGTATCCTACACTGCATGGGCGTAAACTTGTCTCCATGCTTTTGCTTTAACTGAGAATCAAAGTTAGCTACCTTCTCATCCCTGTCTTCTTGGTTGGACTTTTTCTTCTTACTATGGAGCTTGTATCTGGGGTCTTCCTCTTAGCTTGTTTAGTACTATTGACAGAATCATTACCCCTCAAACCATCACACCATACTTGACAATTCTTCCCTTGTTGAACATTAGACCACAAATCTTCCTGTGTCCTCATGCTTATTAGTTATTACTTTACCGCCACTTTCCACACCCACATCAAAGTTGTCTGATACAAGCTGTGTTTTGATAACATTTTTCAAATCATCACAACACTTGACCTTTGCAGTCAATGTTTCTTAAAACAAACACTTTCCTTCTTTGTAAGTAGCTTTAAGAATTAACTTATCAATTAATGCAGAGCGAGGTTGGGGGCGATTACTGACAAAGACAGTTGAACTAGGTACTACTGCTGTGCCATTCACTGTTCGTAGAGGCGTCACAACCGAATGAGAATGTCTCACATTGTTACGGCCTTGAACTGGTTGGGAAACAGTAATGTTTGCTGTTTGGTTGATACAGAAACTTCGCCCTTCAGCACCATCGGTAGACATTTTGAATCGCCTTTTGAGTATGCGCAGGTTTTATTTTGACAACGAGCAGGAAAATTACAGTAGAGCTGGATCCTGTCATGTGGTAGTTCGTAGTGCTGAATCAACGAAATGTGCGATGGCAGCTGTGTATAAAATTATTTCCTACGAGATTTTATATAGTGGTATCTTTAGAGTCCAAGGAATGGGTTACCAAGTCTATTGTGGTGAGCAAGTTTTGGAATTAGACACGTACAGTAGGAAGAACAAAGAAATTCCTGCTTCAAATGATGTGCATGCTACATGTAACTTTAGTGAAAAACATATATGTCACATGCTGTTAGGTACGTGTATCAGGCAACATCATGTCATGCAGTAAGGCACATGTAGAATCCCACAATGAAAACCGATGTTGTGAGAAAAAAAAGCTGCTGTGTGTGTATGACTGTTCTAGGTGGTCTCCCAGTAGTCAGTAATACTACACATAGTAGAGTGGATATAGCAGTAATCATAGCAACCACAAACAACATGCATGATGTGCACAATATTTTGAGCAGGGATATCAATTTCCTGTATAGCGTGAAAATTTTGTAGCTATTTTTGGATATTTTAGTGAGACAATAAAAAGGAATTTGAACTGTGCAGGTTTTGTTGCGATGGTCACATGTGTTTGGCATGGATAACAATACTGTGTGTATATGACATCAGGCTCAGTGAGCTGATCATGTCTCTTTGTTGTTCCTGTTGATTAGGTGTTGCTTGATCTTCCTGAGAGGTCAGAGGTCACATTGTACACTGGAATGACCTCTCTACAGAAGAAGCTCTACAAGTCCATCTTAATGAGAGACACTAGTGAGTATGTAGTGTAACTTGTTAGTAGTGGTGATTGTAGAGCTGACATATGGGGGGGTACAGCACTGTAAGTTCTGTGTGGTGTTTGTAGGTGTGTTTGGAGAGGCAGGTTCTCGTACCAGTTTGATGAATGTGTTGATGCAGTTGAGGAAATGTTGTAACCATCCCTACCTGTTTGATGGTGAGTGTGTAGTGTAGTACGTGTGTGTGTGTGTGTGTGTGTGTGTGTGTGTGTGTGTGTGTGTGTGTGTGTGTGTGTGTGTGTGTGTGTGTGTGTAGTGTAGTGTGTGGGATTTAACATGTGTTTTCTATTTAAGAATGGATGAGGTGTAATTAATGGCACGTGTGTCTTTATTTCAGGGGTGGAACCAGAACCATTTGAACTGGGAGAACACTTGGTTGAATCTAGTGGTAAGAACTGAAACTTGGAACTGTGGTCACTAGCGTATGCTTACATAATTATATTCCAGACACTTACGTAATGTACGTGAGTGTCCATTAGGTCATGTCACTGTTTGTCTGTATGACTTACCCTCCCTTCTTCATACGTGTAGATTGATAAACATCAAAAAAAAAAAAAAAAGAATACATACAATACAATACAATAAACTACTATTCTCAAAACACACTATGGCTGCTAATAACTATGTTGTTTAGTCAAGACTATAACCCTTATACTTGTGCTTTGTCTTTTAAGTGCTCCTTTTTGTTTATATTTTATTTAAGTGTGTATATTACACTTGACATTTCACCCATGAAGCAACTAGTAGTTTGAAGAGGCCCGATAGTGATTACACACCTGTCTTCCATAAACTTGATGAAATCTTTCCTTGGTGGTTTAGGGATCAGATTGAGACAGTTAGTCATAGTGTCTTCTTCTTCTTAGCCAATCTGGACTCTTGGTTTGGTAGAGGTAATTACTCTAGGTTGTTGAATATCCACCTTATGGGATTTGAGGGATGGGTGGTTGTAGCTAAGAAACTTGAGACATTCTAACACATCCCAAGTGCCGAGACATTTAGGACACTAAGACATCAAACTGATTCTTCAATACACAAAAAGGAGCAAGGAAAGTAAGAAATTCTGTGGCAATCCTAGATATTTATGCAGGCCCGACCAGTCCCTTTTGTGTTTACTGTTTAACCACAATGATATAGTCCTAATGTATTAATGCTCTAGGGAAACTTCTGGCATTGGACAAGTTATTGGAACACGCGAGATCATGTGATCACCGAGTGTTGATCTTCTCCCAAATGACAAGAATGCTTGACATCATACAAGATTACCTTGGATACCGAGGTGTGTGTGCGTGCGTGTGTGCGTGCGTGTGTGCGTGCGTGCGTGTGTGCGTGCGTGTGTGCGTGCGTGTGTGCGTGTTTAGTTTGTCTCCATGTCAATTTATATCTCATTTAGCTACTAGTACATGAGTGGTACACTTACTGGAACTCTCTGGTTAGCTGTAGTTGTGCCTCACAGACACAGCCAAACCAGGGGCATAACTACACCCGGGACTCCCGGGCACAGACCCGGGCGATCATTGCTGGTGCCTGGGTAGCGAGCTTGGTAATGGTGGCGCTCGCCCAGGTGCTTCTGTAACTAAAAATACATATTCTATCTCTTTGGGGAGTGTTTTGTAATACTTTCCAACAATGGTATCGCGTATACATTTACCAAAATTCCTCCGTGAATTTAGTAAACTTCTATGCAATTCCCTGCATCACGTGATTCTATATTTTGACTATATTTGTGCACTCGAGAGTCAAAACATGTGCAGCAATTTGGTGAAACTGCTCGACGTGTAAAGTAATTGGTAAACTGATGAAAGACAGACAAAAGCTAATTCCTATGGTTCCCATCCTATTCTGCCGGGAAGTGGGACTAAGGAGGAACATTTGTTTATTCAATTTTTAAATGTTGGTTATGAAATATGCTAAAATGCTCAGTGTGTACAAGTAGAAGAGTGAAAATGAAGTACGATATTGGGGCTGGATGTTAAGTTATTCCATCATTTGTTTAGTTTTAGCTTCTGTACTATTTGTGTAGTAGTACGTTAGTCTAATAAGCTACACAAACAGCAGCGTAGTAACTATATATGCACTTTAAAAAAAGGTTTTTAAAAAGTAAATGTGTAGTAAAGAGTCCACAGAGATGGGCTTGTATTTCTTGCTAAATAGTTTGCATGGGGACAGCCAGATCTTGTGCCTGGGTAATCCAGAATGCTAGCTATTTCCCAACTGTGCCAAATACTTTTGTTTTTTTGTGTGTAGCATGTTCACTCAATTACACATATATATGCTGTTCATACTTACACTATTCATTCAACAGGTTATTCTTATGAGAGGTTGGATGGATCAGTTAGGGGAGAGGAGAGGTTTCTAGCAGTGAAGAATTTCACTGAAGATGAGGATATTTTTATCTTCCTCCTCAGTACCAAGGCTGGTGAGGTCACTAATTGTTACCTCATAACAATAGTCTGTGGTTTATGTGTGTACACCAGAGAGATTTATATTTATCAGCCCAATCATAGCGCATGTGATGTAATAGCTTGTTATCACTTGTGTCAGTTTAATGACACTTAGTTGTACTACCACTAAGTCATTATTTACAAGTATATATTTTTTACCTTAACCATGGATGTGTTATTGTGTTTTGACTGGTGTTCACTGTTTATAGTTATTGATGTACTCTTCCCTCCTTCTCCAGGTGGTCAAGGGTTAAACTTGTCCACAGCAGATACAGTGGTGTTCATGGACTCTGACTATAACCCTCAGAATGATCTACAGGCTGCTGCTAGGGCACACCGACTGGGGCAAACTAGGTAGTGTGTAGTGTGTGTGTTTGTTTGTTTGTGTGTGTGTGTGTGTAGTTTGTGTGTTTGTTTGTTTGTGTGTGTGTGTGTGTAGTGTGTGTTTGTGTGTGTGTGTGTGTGTGTGTGTGTGTGTGTGTGTGTGTAGTGTGTTTGTTTGTTTGTGTGTGTAGTGTGTGTGTGTGTGCATATAGAAGTGAATATCCCTACTGTGCATACTCTAATTTAAAATTCCTAATTTTTTCTTATACTTGTTTGTGAAGTTTTTTTGCAAGCTCATGACCACTAAATAGACTACTTTTCAGTTTTCACAAAATCAGTCACAATATTTTAAAAGAGTTAATCACAGCACTATTATACTAGATACAATAACAACTGATCAGTGGGCGTGGCTCTACATAAGCCTGCAGACAATAATGGACATGGATTTGTGCATGCCTACAGATAGTAGGGTCAAAAACTGTGGTTTTGTGACCAACCTCTGGCTAACAAAGTTTGATGGTTTAATATTGTACTTTAGGGTATTTTAAACAAAATGAGCTCCCACGCCGCTTTTTAAAGTCCGGGGAAAGTTCAGTAGAACCAAAAGTCTAAAATGGCTACTAGCTGACATGTGCAAAAATAAAATTATGATAAAAATTCAAATAAAGGTTCTTTTTAGGCTAATTTGGGGTCAAGGAATCCATTTTTGATGTTATTTTTGTGATTGGATGGTCTTATAACCAAGAAATTTAAGTTTGGTAGCTACCAGAATGAACAACTAGCTAGCTGTTTAGCACGTATGCACAGAGATGGGCAAGCTGTACAAGATCTAACATCATGCTTTCCATTTGATCTAGCACCACCTGCTCTAAGACCCTTACAATTAGCTATTCCAGCTACACTTGAGCTCATTTTAGACTTCAAGAAGGCCAAGCAAGATGGGGAGACCCAGCCAATAAAAATTTTATGGATGAGCGCATCTATTCTAAAGAAAAATCCATCCATGATCGCATAAAACATAATTTGCATCTCACCTTTGCAGGGATTCCATCAAGAAAAGTCTCTGAAAAGACACTAAAAATAAAACGAGGAAAAATGGATAGCAGGACACTAGCATCCGTGTTGATTTCAGTGGTCTACTGTCTCTACCTGAGCTCATGAAACATAATATATCTGAAGAATACCTAACACCGTTTAATCCCAATGGTACTTTCAAAAGAGTAAACTTCTGCAGAAGTTAGCATTACAGCCATTTGATGTCAACTCCTACACAGAATTAGTGGACATGATGTAGTGCCTAGCATCACCTATGGGTCAAGAGTGATCTCCATACACTTGGGGTGACTACACCAACAAAATAGTGTCTGTGATCCTGGCACAGCATGTCAGTGTTACCACCATCATCTGCATCAATGATCCCCATGGTTATGCTGAGTACACCAGAGATGATGAGCGTGAATTGTGCATTCAGGGTCAAGGCTCCATACCCAATGTGTATACGAAGCCAGCTGATCTGTTTCCCATGGCCTACAAATTCAAGACAATTCTCTGCACTGCTGGCAATAAGAAACGCCTCCAGGCTCTAATCAAAACTCATCAGCTCTCAGAACTGTCTAAGTCTATCAGTCAGGAACTAGTCTACTCAGTGGGTGAGGACTGTGTGAGTCTGTCAACTGGTGACACCAAAGAAAGCCTGGGCTTTAGTCAGGATGAGGCTGACACAATTATGCTATCTGTTTATGCAGCTCTAAGATCGATATCACCTGGCTATAACAATCTCATAGTAATTGATGCAGAAGACACAGATGTGTACATTCAGGCTGCAGCCATTTCACATGACATTCCAGGTATTATAATACCTCTAAAAAGCAGGTTTTTTTGTTTTTTTTGCAGAAGCATGTCTATGTACTGATGATTTTGCCAAATCTTTTATACCTTTTCATGTCTTGACTGGCTGTGATGCCAACAGCTGTTTTTCTGGGCACAGCAAGATATCCCTCTATGAAAAATTGTCAAAACGTACCATGAAAAATTGTCAAAACGTACCATGAAAAATTGTCAAAACGTACCGAGGCCCATAGCCTCATCTCAAAGTGTATAGAGAAGACCTTCTGCTGAGTGACGATGTCTTGAATGACCTAAAGTCCTTTGTTATCTGCTACATGTACGGAGACACACTAAATTCCTCTCTGAATCTAGCCCATGCAACCAAGTGGAAAAGACTAAAGAAAAAAATCTTCAATGCGTTTGCCTCCTGATGATGACAATCTTGAGCAGCATATCAAATGTTCCAACTTTTTAGCCTATGTTCAGTGCCACCATGACCTGAGAAGACATCCCTCTCCTATAGGTCATGGTTAGGAATTGGTGAATGGCTGTTGCAGACCAGCGTGCCACACAAACCTGCCCTTCCAATTTCACTTTCAGTCCCATCAGTGCAACAGGATGGCTGTGACTCTGCCAATTCAGAGCTGAATCTGAAGCTGCATCTGAATCTGATTTTGATACTGAACCTGAATCATCAAATGAGTTGGAGTCATTGGATGAACCTTGAATTAGACTTAACACGCTATTTATATGCATTACATCTTATTGAGCAAAATTGTTAACATTTTACATTAACAGAACATCCAATCACAAAACTAACATCAGAAATGGATTCCTTGACCCCAAATTAGTCTAAAAAGAACCTTTATTTGACTTTTTATCATTGTTGTATTTTTGCACATGTCAGCTAGTAGCCATTTTGGACTTTTGGCTCTACTGAACTTTCCCCGGATTTTAAAAAGCGGCGTGGGAGCTCATTTTGTTCAAAATACCCTAAAGTACAATATTAAACCATCAAACTTTGTTAGCCAGAGGTTGGTCACGAAACCACTATTTTTTACCCTACTAAGACTGGCATGGCTACCATACCGTATACCCAGAAATTTTTGCGGTGCGTAATTTTCACAGTTTTCATGGTCAGTAAAGCTACCGTGAAATTTTTTATCACGTGTAAGTCCTACTCACCTTACTAATACACTAATAAATCAGTGTGGCCCCCGGTGTGTGATAGTGTTGTAGGCATATGTGAACTCCACATATGCTTACAAACGTATCACACTTTCCTGATTTTAAAGTAGGCGTGGCTTATGAACAAAGCTGGCCTACTGCATGCCTTGTACAGAGATTTCCGCTACTGTGCTACTTGGTTCAGACATGCTTTAGTAATCTGTACAATGATTGAAGTAAATATATCAATGCAGACCCTTTGAAGCTGTGTGGTTCAGAACAAAAATTTCAAATCGAGCAACAACGATCTGTGAAATTTAAACACGAAAATTCTGGGCTAAGCGGCATCCGTGAAATTTAAAACGTGAAAATCATGACTAAGGACAAAACCGTGGAATTAGGGCTGCACCGATTCTAGTATCGATATCGGGCTGATACTGCTGTTTTCATGGAGTATCGGAATTGGCCATTATATTGTTGCAGATACTGATTCTTATCACATGCTTAGAGAATAAAATAATGTTTGTTTACTTGCTTACTTTACTAGCACAGCGGATGCCTAAAAGCATCAAGTATAACACTAATAGCTAACTACCAGCAAAATTACTGATCTATGCTGAAACCTACGTGTAAAAACGCTTTACTGAGAAAAAGATCGATATACTCTAATAGAACAGTCAATAACTCTAATAGAGCAATCAGGTAGAAGTGACTGTTTCAGTATTATAATATTTTGTGTTTTTGTAAGTACCATTATGAAATTATCTACACTTCTCCAGAAGAATACTGGAATATCCACTGGTTTGCATTTCAGTGACTTCTTTCTTTGTGAATCTTGATTGGCTACTTCATTATAAACATGAACCATACTGAAAACGTGTACAAGAATACCATGAAATGCACTATATAATAAATGTGTGCACTATGAAGTAGCTACTTTAAGGTGGCAATAAAGCAATGACGCGCACAAGAAGCCATAGCAAATACATATGACGTAACATATCGGCTAATTGGCGCAGAACCATAATAAACTTACCAAGCGTAAAAACAGCCACCAATAACAGGTGAGTTGTTAGCAAAAACAACAAGCAGCTGCTGTTACACATTTCAGGTAGAATGTAACTCACCTTTACAACAAATTGACAACCTTGACAATGTGAAAACAAGCGCTACTAATAATTATTATTTGTTTCGACTCGCCTTACAGCCTGTTACAAACATTATCTTTTCTCTGTAGACACGGGTTGAACAGCCATGAAACCTCGTATGAATGGTAAGCAATAGTGTCTGAATAATTCTACGTATCAGTATATCATATGTCCATTCTATGGCTTCTTCGCTTGGTGCGAACGGTGAAACAAGGCTATCATCTGCTTTTAAACGCCATATATTTCGACTTGTAAATCGCTTCCACTTATTGATACGTAGGATGATTCTTGTAATAGTATGCTTTCATCATGTGAAGTATTGGAGCTAAAACTTGAGGTTATTGAGAGATAACGCGTCTTCTGTGGTCCACTAAGTACCACCGATTTCTTGGTTTGAGAGCAGTTCTACGCTTTATACTCTCTACGAATGATAGATTCCTGTATGCATAGTTTATTTGTATGCAAAATTAAGTACTAGCTTTCAATATGTCTTAAATTGAGACCATGTTGAGACACAGCAGATTGTTGTCAAGAATGCGCGTTATTACTTTAGCGCCACCTTAAGGTACTTGGTATTGGTACTTGTGCTTGCAGATATTTCCCAGCTGAGTACTTGGTATTTGAAGTATTGGTATTTGAAGTATTGGTAAAAAGTGGAATTGGTACAGCCCTACGTGAAATATACATACCACGAAAATTTATGGGTATAGTGTATGTCTACAGACAGTAATTTACATAAGTGGGCGTGGCTCACGAAAGAAGCAGGGCTACGCTATGACATGTTACTACACGTCCACATCGTTACACTAATTAATTTAGCACGTGGGGTCAGACCCGGATAATCTGTAAAGTGGGACCTGGATGGCCCAACTCAGTTTTAACATTGTTACTAAATGAGTTACACGTTGCTAGTTCGCTGCAAGTTGCTCTTACTGATCGATATCAACCACCAACTTGAAAACCAGCGAGCCACGTGTGTTCAAATAGTTTGGTGCAACGACCATGTGTATACGAATAGTTTGATGCAATATACACCAGTCGATGGAAGCCCTACTTTAGTCTGTTAACACTCAGCGGTAGAACCTTGACTGATGGCCATGGTAAAGAAGGATAAAAGGTAAGACAATAGTGCAAGTATTGTATGTTTATCAATATACCAAAGGTTTTTTCTTAAGCGAACTAGAAGCATTTCTGCGAAAGAATTAGGGCTGTAGCTGCAGCCAGTTTTCCACTACGCTTGACTGAAGGCGTCAGGCAGGCAGGCAGTAGAAAATTTTGTTGAATAAATTTAAAAATAAAATTCTGTAGCAATTTGATAGGAACGTTTTGGATCAATTTGAAGACACTTTTGGGCTTGATTTTACCCAACCAATACTGTCATGTTGTGAGGAAAAATCGAGGCAGGTTTTTGGGTTATATTATATCACTGGCCACGCCCACACCTTCGATGTCCCTACTATACAGTACTATCATACTGTATGATACATGCATTATCACCACAAGCGTACGTTGCGCACAAAATATTTGATGTCTCTACATGATGGAGAAACAGACATCACTGAATTTCACTATCCAGATAGTAAAATTTGCAATTTTAAATGTCCCCAAATTTCACCCAGGTCTTTCTTATAGAGAACACCATTTGTCTAGCTAAGTTGATATAAGCCTTCTTACATGACTGCTCTATTAGGGTTTACAAGATCCCTATTATGAACCACTTCTGTGGTTGATGTGAGGTTGTCAGTAACAATACTCATCTCATCTGTTGGTCAATATGGACATGTGGCATATCACCCACAGCTGAATGTTCCATTGTCACTCAATGGTGTGGTTATGTAGAGGTGCACCGATATGGGATTTTACTAATATACTGATTACTGAAATAATTAGCTTCAAAATTACTAATTCTGATACCAGTATTCTTTAGTGTTGGTTACATCTGAGCATAACGGTTTTCAGTATGGGCACCACAATATATGTTGAAATATTATGATAATAAAGCACAAAAAGGTGGTTGCCAAAAAGGTTTTTGTAAAAAGAAAAACAGTTGATGTTGTGCTACTTCTAAAAACCAGGCAATCATCTGGAATTAACCAACTATGTATTACTATTTTACTAGTATTTTAAAAATTGTAAATTTAAAAATGAAGTAGGATCTATGCAAAATGTGCCAAAGTAGGGATTTTTCCACCGAGCTATGCTGTAATACCATCATTCATCTCTTGTTTTACCACTTTTTGTTGCATAGATCCCTACTTCATTAAAAATACTAGTTTGTTTTTTTGTTGTAACGCAGCTAGCTACAGTGTAACTTGTGACTGTTCTATTAGAATATCATACATGACTGTTGTATTAGAGTATATCTCAAGTCAGCCAGAGGTTGCAGCTAGCCAGACCACTAAGGGGTGAGATCATTGTTTACTGTTAAGTAAATAACTTGATTGTTAAGAGGTGTGGTCTCTGTACTCTATTGCTATTAGTCTACCTAGATCTTTAATTGATGGGCGTGGTCACGAACTTATCGTGAACGAGATCCCAATCGCAAACTTGCACATATCTAGTCTTATGGTAGCGCCAGGACTGAACTTGGGCACTTCTGAAATCCAACTCTGAAATAATTCTGTGGTGTCTATATATAGTATGTTGCTGAAAGAAAATGTTGATACGGAAAATTAATGCCTTGATATGGTTTCGTTGGATGAAGAAGAAGACAAGTAGCCTGATTGAAGATAAAATAAAAGACAAGGCGCAGAGGGCCTACACTTGTCGGAACCCCAAAAGGCACATCCTGCTGGTGAGTTTGTTATTTTGGCATAAAATGGCGGCTGTGCGCTGCTTTGTTTGGCCTCTAGCCTTGCGACTGTGGTCAGTGAATGAGGTAACTATCACATGTCACAGGTTATTATGCCATATATTACATGGCCCCGAAATGCCCAATACAAAATGTATTGGGAAATTTTCTAATCCGCTGTTTTATATATTATATGGACTAGTACTATGCTTAAACAGTGCTACTGTACCGTTTGATTATTTTAATCAATAGGTTAGTGGTTGTGCAATAATACATAATTAATTTATTGTAGTTCTTGGATTTGTAATTTATGAAATTTTTGTAATTCTTCAATTATGTTGCTATGCACTATTAAGGAAGTGCTTGTTAAACAAACCACTTTTAACAACATGTTATGCACAGAAGTATCTTTTTATAGTTTAACATATATCATGTAAATACTCTTGACAAAGCCTCAAAGCTGCTCTTCGTTTTTGTTCGCATACGTAGGGATACACCCCCTTTCAACTCGAAGGCATAGGCTATTCCTGGTAGTGTACGAGGCCTGCACCATTGTTTTTCAGTTGTTAAACGCCTGTAAAACCCAAAGGGAAGGTAATTCACAAAGTCTGAGGAGAGTCGCCACACCTGTATTGCCAAAAGGCATGTGTCCAGCTAAAGCAACATCGGACAGTGAAAAAATCAAGCCTGTAGCCTTAGCCTTAGCCTTAGCCGTTATCAGGTTACACTTGTCTGAAGGCATCAGTTACTCAGTCAGTCAGTCAGTCAGTCAGTCAGTCAGTCAGTCAGTCAGTCAGTCAGTCAGTCAGTCAGTCAGTCAGTCAGTAGAAAATTCTGTTTGATAAAATTTTTAAAAATTTCATAGCAACTTGTTGAAAGTGTTTCAGGTCAATCTGAAGACCTAATTTTACTTAACCAATACTGCCTCATGATTGTCAGGGAAAAGTGAGGCTGGTTTTGGGTGATGTTTTTTCATGTGCCACGCCCAAACCTTTGTGGTCCCTACTATATAGTACTATCATACTGTATATCGGTGCACTTCTATGGTTATTGTATTGCTATTATTTTACACAGACCAGTCAAAGTCATACGGTTAGTCAACCAACACAGTGTGGAGGAGATTATTCTAAATAGAGCCAGCTCTAAAATGAGACTTACCAGTGCTGTAATAGCCGAAGGTCAGGTGAGTTGATTGACAAGCCATACAACTCAATTGTTACTATGGTTACAGTTCTCTCATGGCACAGTGGGGTCAGGTGCTGGTGGGTTAGGATCAGAGAAAGAATTACAAGAAATCCTCAAGTTTGGACTGAATAATTTACTGGAGTCAACAGACAGGTGTGTTGATAGTCTGTGAGGAAGATTTAAGCTCCACTTCTTTTTCTTGTAGTTCTGCTAGTGAACAACTGGACATGGAAAGGTAGATACTGTGATGTAATATTACATCATCATGATGTACATTACTAGTATACTTGGACCAACTTGTGGTGGTCGCTGGGTAACGACCACCACCCCTGCTACCATGGCAACACCATCGTCAGACACGCCCCCAGAAGGTAACATCATAATGATGTCACTTATAGCCAATCAGATCACACTACAGCAGAAAACATGTACATATACGAGGGAGAGGATTACTCCAAGTTGTGTAGTGACAAAGACAAGAAGAGTTTTGATGAGTTGTTAGCTGGTAAGCTTCTTATTGGTGTTGTTGGTCCTTAACTACTCCTTATTTGTGTCCTTAATATGGAGGTGTTTGTGTCCTTAATATGGAAGTGTTTGTGTCCTTAATATGGAAGTGTTTGTGTTCTTAATATGGAGGTGTTTGTTTCCTTAATATGGAGGTGTTTGTGTCCTTAATATGGAAGTGTTTGTGTTCTTAATATGGAGGTGTTTGTTTCCTTACTATGGAGGTGTTTGTTTCCTTAATATGGAGGTGTTTGTTTCCTTAATATGGAGGTGTTTGTGTCCTTAATATGGAAGTGTTTGTGTCCTTAATATGGAAGTGTTTGTATCTTTAATGTGGATATATTTGTGTCCTGTTGCCATGACAGCACAACTGGTGGTGACAGATACTACACCAGAGGAGAAGGTCCTACGTAGCAGGCATCATGTGATCCCAGTATCGGCCAGTCTGGTAGCATTACCTGCTGCTCGTAAGAGAAAACAACTAACACCTGAAGAGTTGGAACAACGAAGGAAGAAGGTAAACTTGTGTAAAATAAACAGTATTAGATATTCCAGCATAATAGACTAATGCCTGTAATACATGCACACACATACCATTGAAGTGGCCATTGAATCCACTGGATGATGCATCTTTGAATTAGAGGGGTTTGTTACAATACTTGTAATCTTTAGTTTAGATGTGACAGCTGCTAGTTTGGTACGGTCTAACTTCCAGAAGAAGCTAGCCCTAATGGCACTCCCATTGTTACTGGATAGAACCTCGTGGATGTGTTGTTTGACACTTGTGTCTGGTGATGTACTGTCCTTCAAAATTCATGATAGCAAATTTCACAAGTAAACTGCAGAAAGTGCAGTACTCTGCAGCCCTTCTTAGCACACATCTCTCATCTTGGGCAAGATAGTGCCAATCAGCCTCAGCAATATTGAACCTCTTCAGGTCCTACCTCACCTTGTCTCTCCAACGGAGCTTGGCTCCTTGTGCAGTCAGAATCTGTGGCAACCACCACCCAAACAGCAGCTGCACGCACACACGCAAGAGAAGACACACAGACACACACGTGCTGTACATTACTATATTGATGAGATGGTGTACATTTTCAGAGAGAAGAGAATCGTCTGAAGAAATTGAGATTGTTGGAGGAGGAGGAACGACAGAAAATGGAAGAAAGGAAACAAAGAAGGTGAAGTGGCTAGCCACTGTGAGTGGTCCCTTTTAGGACAGTGGTACCTCTAAGGACATCTTGATCATCAGGACACTTATCCATGGTCCCACATGAGCCCATAAAATTAGGACATTTCAAGTGTTCCATTGTAGTTAGTTCCAAGGAACAAAAATTTTAAGTGAGGGAGTTGTAACTGCTTAACATAATGTACACAACTTGTGTACTCAACATGTGAAGCATGCTGTCTGGTGTGGGGGACTTGCACCACAAAAAAAATCAGCTTTTCCTACTGAAATTTATAAAATTTTGATTTCAAAATACAGTATCTGATTACTCTAGCTATTTACTTTCTTTTGTGATTTGGTCCCTACCAAATAACAGGCTGGCTGGCAAGACTACTAGCTATTAGAGTATGTTGGTTTGTAGAGGTAAGCCCACTCTGTGTACAAGTGCTCTTTAAAGGTAGTATTCACATATGTAATGGTTTTTGAACAGTGTATTAGGATGCCAGTTTGTTTAGTATCATACTGTATGTTTTTGCCTATTCAGGTTGGAGTACTGGAAGAGGAATGGCTACACTAGTTTGAATGTGGTTGTCAATAGCGACAGTGAGGAGGAGGACGTGTTGTCAGATGGTGATGAGGATGGACAGGAGGCGTGGTCAGAGGAAATTAATTATGTCATGGGTGATGTGACACACCCCCAGAATACTGGAGCTAGTGATGTCATCATTGTTCATTGTGTGGGTGAGTGTTGTGTGTGGGGGTTGATAGGGAGAGAGTTGCTGTCTGGGATGGGTAGATGTCACCTACTGAAAAAAGCAGAAAACTCAACTGGAAAAATATTTGACGAATTGAACAATATATCTATTTGACGGCTTCACGTTGATCATGCATGGACTGTATTTGAGAATTTCAGAATGTCTAATTGATAGTTATGGCAGCTCAAGTGATGGCTTCAAGTATCATAGAATACCACAGTACACAGTAGCTATCTGGTAGGAGAATGCCTTGCAGGAGCATGTGTACGAAACATCTGGTAGAGAGAAATGTCTGGCTGCAGCTATGGAACCATGATCAGTGGCTAGTGTATCTTTCAATGTTGGCTAGATCTTTGTCTCATAGGTTCACTGTTCTTCCCTTGGATTTCTCCATGGTTTTTGATTGCTTATATGCCATAACACGAAGGACAGCCTGAATAGCTACTTGAAATAAAATAGAAAACAATATTGATTATCTGTGTGCTATGATAAATGCAAGAATTACAGTAAATAGCTTACAAAATGAAACCATTAATCACTCTATTGAGATCACATGCAACTGTACCTTGCAAAAGCATATAGCGTATAAGCAGAAGATTTAATAGGGAATTAAATTTGGCGGTTGCATAACCAGTAGTGTGTGCTGAACTTAACACAACCAGGCCACACTCTACAATAACACTTCTAGATGATTCAGGACGATGGGGTAAAGGAGGATTATTTGATGCACTCTCTGCTCGCTCCACACAGCCCCAGATGTGTTATGAACAAGCTGGAAAAATGAAGGACCTTACTCTAGGAGATGCCCACCTTATTCCTATCGATGACCTACAGAGCAGGGAACAAGGAAGAGACATGGTGAGCATCAATTAGATTGTTTTAGTGCAAACATAAATTTGCAAGTATTTTCCTCTACAAATACATATGAACTATGCTTTACTGTTTCAATGTAATATTGGTACTGCAGCTGTATGCCAGTTTATATACACAATATAATTATATAGTAGACCTTTATAAGTTCTCATATTCTTGTGTACATGTTACAGTTGGTACTGATAGTGGCTCAGTCCCGAGACAAGGATGGGAGGTTATCAGGGATCAAATTGACTGCTCTGAGTGATGGACTGAGAAGAGTAGCTGTGGAGGCCAAGAAGATGAAAGGTATGGACAATTGGACATCGCCTTTGTTATGTTGTGTGTTTGGTGTCTACTTGACCACAAATATGAGACTTATTGAAGAGGTGGCGCAATATTGTATACCACGAAAACTTTATTTTTACGAATAGTGGCTAGCCGTGGTAATTAAATTCGCGCTTATTTTATCTCAAGTGTTTTTGTGTCTTCTTGCCCAGCAACTCTGCGTATTCTTGTGCCACCATGAAACGAGAAAAAACTGCATATCCTTGAGAGGGTATGCAGTAAGTGCCCTACTACTGTTGAGTTGTCGCATAGTGTATGTTCCTCACTTTTCTATAATGTAAGTAAGTTCCTAGCAGTTCCTAGTTCTTTCCAAGTAACCCATAGTTTAATCCCTTGAAAATGTCTTGCATGTCACAAATTTTTTTTGTATTTAATGTTTGGATACTGGCCAGTCAACCACTTCATTACATAATGTTACATTGTTATTGCATGTGTTGTCCCCACTCCAGCCAGTGTCCACCTTCCTCGTATTGGTCACTCCACTGTACACTTCAACTGGTATGGAACTGAACGACTGATTAGGAAACATCTCATCATGAGAAGAATACCAACCTACATGTATCCTTCACTCTGGTCATGTACTGTCCAACTTGATAACGTGTTGTGTACAAACTGACCTTGCCACCTACTAATAAGGTCACTGTAATAAGGTCACTGTAATAAGGTTATCTGTCTGAACTATGGCCAGCCAACTTTGTGTGTGCAAAGTAACCTGCCATCTGATTAATAAGATAATAAACTTTTGTCCCAAAGGATTACAAGTCACACTGTAAAGTGTGTGTTGTGTGTGCATGTGCTATGTGTGTGTGTGCGTGCGTGCGTGCGTGCGTGTATGCGTGGAAGCAATGATGTGTTGTATGACATTCTGAAATACTAATAAGTCATACACATCGTGTTGATTTTCTTAAATGACAATTAGCTATTATTTTGCAAGACACAGGACAACTGCTAAATCTACTGATAGACCTTCAGGTGGGTGGGGCTCATGATCATGTGATCCACATGTTACTTCCTACAGTTATGAGATCACATGATCCTAATATGGAAGTGTCTCAACCTCTACCAGACATTTTTACTAGCTGTGTTGTGCACTTGTATGGGTTTAATGAGGCTGAGCAGAGAAGACTGGCCAGATATGTTGTTGCATATCCTTTGTGATTGGTACATGTGTATAGATTGGGTATCTTAGATGCTATAAATGTAAGGAAAATTAGGAGTTTACAAGCTAGTAGGAGTGTTATCTCTTTAACTCATTCCCTCACATACAATGGTGATGTTAGTAGTTCAGTGAGTAATGAGGTCACTCATGTTGTCCTTAGTAACATGTCTGATGTTGACAAGGTGTGGTTACCATAACAACCATTAATGTATTACATAATCTATGATTACATTAATACAGGTACCCACCCCAAATGCCGGTATCCATATCGTGACATCGGATTGGATAAATGATAGTCTTAACAAACACCACCTACAAGATGTTAGAAAGTATCAAGTAACAACACCTAATAACAGTTTATAACAATGTACACTTTATAAGATGCACACGTGAAGTTTTTGGTATAAAATTTTAACTTTGAGTTAGTACCAACAAATGAAAATATAGTATTTTAAATATACTGAAGTTTTACATATGTGCTTCATAGAGTTACCTGTATCCTCCCATTTCTTTGCTGACAGTGCAAGGTGTCGATTTGTGGTAGCGTCATGTGATACATTTGTGGGAATCGTCTGAGTTCTCTGTTGTGAGTGGATTGATAACAGAGGTCCCTCTTGTACTGTGAAATGAAGCATAATGGCCACTTCGCTATTTCAGTAATTGGCATGAGTTCAGACAAAAACAATAAGCCTGGCACCATTTCTACTAATGCAGTATGCACGGGTTCACCAGTCATAATAATGTTACAAAAGAGTAAACAAACAAGTAGAAGGAAAAATAAGAAAATAAAAGTGGTGAAAAGGGGAGGTTGCCTAGCACCTGAAGATATACTAGTGGAAATTTAATCCCTAATTCAGTCATGAGTGTAGACTGAAGTAGGGCCACTAGTATATCTTCAGGTGTAGGCAACTTCCCTTGTTTCACTTCTCTTGTATCCCTATGTAATCTTCCAACTTTTTCCTTCTACTTGTGATTAATTATTCATACACATGTATTAAATTTGTTTACAGCTTTTTGCACCTATACAAAACAGGCATAGGTCTGCTTCACTAACTATAGCAGTTTATAATGCTGAGTCGAGTCATCAATTATACATTGGTTGGAATATAAGACTGGTACAGCTTACGTATAGGCAGAGACAATGCAAATTAGATGGAAAGAGCAAGGCGAGTCACAGGAGAATTTGACAGTAGAATTAAATTTTTTCAAATTTCTTGTATCATCCTACCCCACCTGGGGGGGCATGATATTGACAGGTGCATAAAACTCCGATCTCCTATATGCCTTCAATCAAAAGCAATATCACCTATTGTCTTGGCAGAGATTCACAAGTTTTAGCTCAGTTTTGGGGCAAAGAAGCTTGCCAAATCCCACCATGTCCGTGCCTACTATTATGAGGGTGGGGCTTGACATTGATAAGTGCTTTACATGGAGATATTCAAAGTCTCACAATTCTGTCGAAGGAGAAGTGTTTATGAATAAAAGTATTAATCAAACTAGAAGATGTGCCCCTCACGATAGAGTTGTTACCTTTGTAAAATTAATATTCATTGCATGGCACTCATTCAAGCAGTCATTGTAGGTATGCCAAAAGGCACCTGTCAGGCTGAAGCAACGTCAAACTGAAAGAATCAAACCATTACCAAGTTATGCTTGTCTGAAGGCATCAGTCAGGCAGTCGGTAGAAAATTCCACTAAATACAAATTTGTAGCAACTTTTTGGAAACGTTTTGGGTTGCACTGAAGGCACTTTTGGGCTTGGTTATACATAACCAACACTGCCAAGGCGCCATGAAAGTACTGATTTAGGGTGATATTTTTTTTGGCAAGGAAAGCCCAAACCATCATGATCCTTAATAATTATACAGTACTATTATACTGTATGATGATACACAGTATGGTACTATATGGTATAGGGATCATGGAGGGTTTGGTTTTTAATATCACCCAAAAACAGCCTCACTTTTCCTTCAATACAGTTAGGTGGTATTCGTTAAGCATAACCAAGCTCAAAAATGCCTTCAAAGCTACTCCAAATCCTTCCAACAAGTTTCTATGGAATTTTACAAAAATCCTGTTTAATACTAACTGATACCTTCGGACAAACATAACTCAACATTGGTTAATGTTACAGGCCTGATTTCTTCACTGTTTGATATCGCTTTGTGCCTTTTTGCCAACCACAGCAGCTACAGTGCATCATGGACTTAACTCTGCACGTCCTTGTTTGTGTCCTATTTCTTTCTCCACTGCCTCAAAGGTGTTGATTTGCAGTAGTTAATGCATGGTGGCTTCATTGCAAGCTGGCTGCTGTTATGAGAATTGTCTGTAATTTTCAATAGTGAGTGGATTGATTGCAGAGGCCCTTCTTGCACTGTTCTTTGTTAGTTGTGCTGTACACCTCTATGGAACAGAGCTGAACACGAGGCAAATGGGTATGCATGGTTCACCAGTGATTGTTACAAAAAGTAAACAAACAAGTACACATATAAGGAAAAATTAGAAATTAATTTTATATTTGAGTAGGAATCTGAAATGTAATCACAATTTAATTGTTGTACTATACTCTGCATGGAGGTTCTGTACACAGTAAAAATGATAGTAACAGTTTATGATTACTATTTATAATACGGGTAAAGGTAGCTATAGCCTGTATACCCAATCAATACATAATTATACAAAAATAAATCTAGATTCTAGTAAAATTATTTTTAACAATGATTTAAAAACTATTCAATTTACAATATAGCTGCAGGCAATTGGTTCCAGTCATTAATTATTCTATTAAAGAAATAGTTTGATCTACACAATGATCTGGAATGATGCTTGAACTATTGAAATCGCGGTGGCCCCTGGTTGAAGTAGATGAGTGGATAATATATTATATGTCAGTGAAATCACAGTTAAAATAACTGTTCAGGATTTTGTACAGTAAGATTAAAAGTCCTCCCAAATGTCTATGTGACGATGAAGGCAGACAATCTCTCGGCATATGATTTATCCTGGAGTGGTGATAATAGTTGAGTGACTCTACATTGAACTTTTCCTTTCTTTGGTCAAGCACAAAGTGGGGTCCCCAAATGGCATTACTGTGGGTATAAGTAATGTTGTAAATAACTTTGAAGAGTCAAGATGTTCAAATGATCTTATAATCCCAGTTGGCCTTTGCAATGACTTCAGTTGTGTGGTCATGAACTTTAAGATGATCATCAAACAGTATACCAAGGTCTTTATGGGTTATTGTAGTGTCAATTTTGTGTCATTAATATAAGGTAGAAATGAGCTGGTCCTAGGTGTGCACTTTAATATACAGTGGAACTTCAGTTATCCGGACCCCACTTATCCTGACCTGAACTACGGAAATGATGAGAGATATGGACTCTTTAGACTTACGGACCACCCCTGATCCCAAGGGATTCGGATAACTGAGGTTCCACTCTATAGCTAAGTATAAGAAGTTTTAGTTCGATTAGTGATCACTGAAATAATATAAAGTAGTGAAACAAGGGAGGTCGCCAACACCTTAGTGGACATTTAATCCCTAATTCAGTCACGAGTATTGACTGAAAATGTCGGTGTAGGCAACCTCCCTTGTTTCATTACTTTTTGTTTCTGTGATCCCTAAAATTCTTATTTTTTCCTTATATACTACTTGTTTGTTAACTTTTTTGCATTATTATGACTGATGAACCCAAGCATACCACATTAGAACAGAAATAATGACACCAGGCTTATTGTTTTGTCTGAACACACGCCCCAACTATCAATTACTGAAATAACAAAGTGGCTTTGTTTTCCGCTATGTTTAGCCCCTTACACAATGTTGGAAACAAAGAACACTAGGAGAATGATCTCTACAATCAACCAAGTCACAACGGAAAGCTCAGAAAATTCCTATCAAAATGTAGGGAAGCCATCTAGTGCGAATTGACACCTTGCGCTATCAGCAAAGATAAATGAGACACAGAGGAGGTAACTAGCTAACTATGGTAAGCATCAATTTTGGTGGGGACTTGACTGTATCTTACTGCTTGTATTGCGTTTCCAATCCATTATGTATTATCAAGAGTTCATAATATATATACTAAGGCACTATACTATAGTATGTTCACGCTGAGCTGAATCCTGAAAAACAGCTAAAATTTAAATGTTGATTATTTCTCAACAGAGTTAACATTTCAGCCAACCGGATGATTATTGGTAACAGCAAAGGTGTCAACAACAGACACGTATGGTTTGGCTCCATTACAAGTTCGGGAAAGGGATGTAATGGACACTGCATTTTATGGCTTCCTCATAGGAAATGTATTGTGAAAATTTTGTAAATATTATGTCAAACATTTTAACAAAAAGATTTTGAAATATTTTTAGCGGGTCAAGCAGTACTACAAATGAGCCAAATTTCAAGATCGTGAGTAATTGCATCCATGAGTTATTGAATGTTTTTGAGGATTCAGCTCAACTTGAACATACTATAAGGAGAGTATCCTACTTTCATATACCCCTGTAGAAAGGCGTATCGTGAAGTTATGATGTAACACTTCTGAGTTCGCCCGTTTTTCTTTGTATAATTAATGATGTCATTAGTTGAACATGGTATCGATTCCAAATTTCACTAATACTGTCCCCAACGCTATTCAATTTCCTAACTCCAAATAAATAACTGGACAACCTACATTCATATATCAAAATATACAAAATAAACCAAAACTCA
This sequence comes from Dysidea avara, assembly GCF_963678975.1. Taxonomy (NCBI): domain Eukaryota; kingdom Metazoa; phylum Porifera; class Demospongiae; order Dictyoceratida; family Dysideidae; genus Dysidea; species Dysidea avara. The sequence continues at coordinate 5,104,830 of NC_089286.1, forward strand.
TAAACAAAAAGCCCGTAGTTAATACTCCTGCCCCCTTACCTCCTAAATACCTTCCAAATATTCCTGCCGCACCACACCCTATCAACGGCAAAAAAATTATTAATAATATCATTCTTATTACTGAATGGCAAATGGATAATCTTCGATTATCCCTTTGCCATTCATTGATTTAATAAATGGCTATGCAATACCCATTTATTAAATCTGAATGGCAAATTAAGATACTAAATCAATAAATGGATTTAGTAGATTAATTTGCCATTCATTGAATACAAAAATTGATACAAAGTGTCAATTTTTGTATGCAAGGCTGTTGATAAGGTGGCTTCTCTTCAGGACCGTCTTGGGGGTTTGGGGAACCCTCAAGTTGAACTCCATCTTCTCCGAAGTTGCCTGGGTGTTTGTAAACTTAATCATCTCTTGCGTACTATTTCCCCAAATTGTGTTATTTCTCAACTTGAACGTTTTGATTATAATCTTCGATCTGCTTTAGGTCGTATTTGCAAATCTTCTATATCTGACTTATCTTGGCTGCAGGCCACTCTACCGTGTTCTATGGGAGGATTGGGTTTGCGTGAAGCTACCAGTACCTCTTCAGCAGCCTTTTTAGGCTCTTGTTTCAGCTCCCAAGAATTGTGTTATCGTCTGCTCCAGTCTTTTAGTGGGGGTCCTGACGTGTTTCCTTCCATCCCGGATCAGGATGTTGCTACCTCAATTCTGCTGCCCTTGATTAACAGTGATTCCCTTCCTGATCTTATCCATCCAGCTTGTGGGCAGCGTGTTTTCCAACATGAACTTGATATTGCTCGTCAGACCCTTTTGCTTAATTCACTTACCATTCGGGACCAAGCCAGAATTCGTTCAATTTCTGCTGACCCCTGTACCAGTTCATGGCTTCGGGCCATTCCTTGTGATTCTTTAGGCCTATCCATGTCCTCACAGGAGTTTGTATGTTCTCTTCGATACTGGCTTGGTGTCCCTCTCTTTTCTGCCACTTCTCCAGTTCGCTGCCCATGTGGTAGTGTTGTTGATCAATTTGGTGATCATCTGCTTGGCTGTGGACATGGACCCATGCGTATACGTAGGCACGATGCTTTATGTGATGTGATATATCATGCTTTACTTCAGGACAATACTGGTTGCCGTAAAGAGCAACGGTGTGCTGGTTCCCGATTGGACCGCCCGGGTGATGTTTTTCACCCTGACTTTGTGCATGGGAAGCCTGCGTACTTCGATGTTACTGTACGTTGTCCATTACAAGAATCTCTGTTGGGTCGGTCTGCAGTTTCAGCAGGTGTGGCTGCTGCTAAGGGAGAAGAAGATAAGGATGCTCACCATGATGAGCTTGTACAGGCTGCTGGAGGTGTTTTTGTCCCCCTGGTGGTTGAGTCCTTGGGTTTGTGGTCTGCTGCTAGTCGTCCTGTCTTGCAGGATATTGCTTTGAGGACAACCACCAGAAGTGGCATTTCTCGTGGCCTAGCATACCGCCATCTGCTAGAGCAACTCTCTGTTTGTCTGTGGCGCCACAATTCCCGGACATTTTTACATCTATTTAGCCTGTTGCCTGGCAGTCCTTTGTGGGAGTTGAACTCTGTTTCATGCTCCCACCCCCTGCAGTTTGGCCAGTAGACTGCAGGGCTTTCTTGTTAAGGCCCCTGTCCGGGGGTTTTGCTGTGTGTATGCTGGCGGTCCATGCGGTGTTTTTGTAGGCCTGTGTAGGCTCTGTAGGTTTAGCTGCTTTTTGTCATTTATAAATTAAATTAGGTTTAACTTCTAGCTAGAGATCGGGGAGGATGGGAGTGCCATTAGGGCCGGAATAAAAAAAAAAAAAAAATTGAACGCGTGCCAACCAACGTCGCTACCAACCAAATTAACTCCAGCTCTAAGCGTTTCTCACCCAACTACAATCGTTCCTTCATGGGTTAAGACCGCTTCGTAGGCGTTTCTTACTAGGCCATTCGCGAATACGGCTATCCTGAGCGTCGCAAGTGTGAAACGGTGCTAACGATTCTTGCACTTTTACGGCTTCATGTACGTCACAAACCACAATATCCTGTCGTTACGTCATAACTTCACGATACGCCTTTCAACAGGGGTATAGAGGACTTGCACTCGTGAAGCAACTGTTGCTAGGCAGACATGTTTCGGGACAACTTTCTATGGCGCATATTGGGTCAGAATGAAGGTAACGAGATTTATTCACTAAGCGCTGGGTATAGTGGCACTAGGAAGCGGGGCTGGTTTCGAAATAGAAGATCTTATCATTGGCTTCGTGAAATAGGTGGCTAATTAAATTTCGATACATTACTCACCAATTCTAACTTCGTCGCCTTTTTTAACGAGCTGTGTGGTATTTACAACACAACTCAACACTGATTCGCTTCATTACAGCCTGTACCAAATCCTGAGAAAGCGCTTTTCAGCCAAAACACTGTCCCGAAACATGGCCGACAGCTACGGTTGCTTAGCAATTACGATGATTTACGTCACGCTGCAAGTCCTTATGAACTCTTGGTATTATGTATTCTAGTATCTATGGTTTAGCCAATCACATCTTATCGCAGAGATACAAAAATAGGAGCCAACATTTTGGCGCCAGAATGTATTCATGGTTTAAAAAACAGTAACCACACATTTGAAGAGGTGATTGTGTTATTGTGAATGCGATTCTTCGTGCTGTTCTGATAGACGGATAATCTACTCCAGAAGAAGACAAATAAAGACGCTACAACTGCAGATGGACGAAGTGATTCAGCCTCGGGTGATTCTACGGAAGAGTTGTCATAGTGTTACCAGTACAAATTCAAAAAGCCGTACAAGTAAGTTGGGGGTGATGAGCGTTATCTTCGGTGGTACCGTTATGTGCGCGTTGTACCTGCCTATGAACTGAATCATCTCGAGACAACCCCAGTTTCTCAAACTTCCTTGCCTATTGCCAAACACGTTTTTCTGTGTATAATGTGAGGAAGAGTTACAGCACAGGGTGCGAGAACATGTGTACGTGCCAGAAGCTTACTATCCGGACCAAAAACATGGGAAGGTTGGTGTTTAGCCTGGCCAATAGGCCTTGATGTGATCACGTGATTTGGAGAAGCTGGAAATTGTCTTGCTGCTCCCACTGTGCCTTGTTAAGAAGAAACCTAAAGATCAATAATCTCTTACATAAGGCCAACATAATAAGATTCCTTGTTTCCCGTCACCTTGAAACCAATCAACTAGTGAGGGTGGGCGGTTATTATTAATAACTAAAATTTTATTATTTTGTACTTTTAATTAACAACTACTGTCAAACCTTAGAAAATGATACTTACAAAAAACTGCGGTAAAACACAAGTAAGTGTATCTACAATACAATACAATACACTGAAATGTAATAATTTACAGCCAGTTTCAAATACATCTCTATAACATACTTTACATCTCCAGAGCGTCTATCTTGTTCCCTACAAACGTTTTTAGTAACCTCGCTCTCTTTAATTCCTCTGTTACTTCATTATGGTATTGTCCAGCCTTTATACAAGAAAAGAACTCACTGAATGTCACGTTTTCTTCGTGGAAATCCACAATAGTCCACGGAACTATCACCCTTCCTAATACAATTGTAACTTGCACATTTGTACAGTTTCTTGTGTAAACAATAATAGTTTTACTAAACGACATAGCCACGTGGCAAAGAATATTCTTGAACATATAGCAGAAATCACCGTAAGAACACGGAAATATTTCGTATTTCTAAATACTAATTACAATAATAATTACCAATGCGGAAAGCAAAGTGGTATGCAGGCGGGTGACGGGAAACAAGGAATTAATAAATGCTGGCCTAAGGTAGAAAGGGTCTGCAATTTAGAAAAATCCTGTACAATATTCTTAAGGTTACAGATGTGTGTAAATACATGATCGTGTACACCAAATGATGTTTACAAATACTTTTAGTTGCATTTCTTGCATCACGAATGTTGTTATTACTGCTTCAGTGTACTGTCAGCTGTTGTTATAGCAATACTGCTGCTATAAACAAGCTAAATTGGTCCTTCACAACCAAATTTCTAGTAAAAATTGCTACAAAATATATATGTTCTGCTATATCAGATCGGCTACATTTATCGGCTTGAAAATATTATTCAATATCAGTTATCGGAATATTGGCAAAATTTCATATCGGTGCAACACTAGAAGTCAGACTCCTAATTAAACGTGCAGCGCTTATTTTCCATGCAAAAATTTGCTGCAAACATTTGCTATAGTCAATGGTGGATAGAATCGTAATTACTGAATTGTGAGCAGTGTATTTTCATGCGTGGCTGCCACGCCAGAAGATTTTCTGATGCCTGGGCAAATGCCCAGGTGTAGATACACCACTGGTCAGGTGCTCTACCACTTGAACAGTATGTGGTGTGGTTTTCAAAGGAATGTTACTCAAGTTTTCTCTACACTTTGGCCTACACACTAGAGAATGAGCGGAAGTACACGTGAACTCAGGATAGTAATCTTAGAGTAGTCAGATGATGAGTGCTTCATTATCAGAACGGATTGTGTTGATTTGCACCAAGTTTGGCGAGTAAGCAGCATGACAGACGGACGGACTTTAGCTCAATATAGCGGAAAATTTAAAGTCTGACACTACCTATCAAATCATTGTGATCTTGCATGGTTTATAGAATGGATTTACTATGCTTGCCTTGTGTTATAGTTAAGTGTGTCTATGAAAATATAAGAATGTATACATTGTTAATTTAATCATTGGGATTGTATGCATATTTTAATCATTGAGACTGTGTACATATGTAATTAGCGGTTTTGTACCTTTTGTCTTTCATGCATTTAATGTTAGTAGTAATTTGTAAATTGCTGTGATTAATTATTTTATACTTGTTGAATGTTGTTCATTTTTGTCATGTATTGATAAAAGTGCATGTCGTAAGTGGTTGTTTTAGTGAACATGATTTGATAGTCCGTATTGCGTAACAAGATACAAGATTTGATTCATGTTAAGGTCATTTACAGCTATATATACCTGCATGAGTGGAGTACATCCTAGTTAAGGAAACAGCTTCGTAACCTTGTGCTATGCCAATGATCCTTAGCACTGTTTATTAGTGGGTAAGAGTCTTAAGGTACAGAAGCCTATCTATACATACCATACTGATGCATAAACAATGTGTTTAATGTTATTGCATGAGATATGTGTCTTGATGCTTGCTTGAAGTACATACATGTCCATAATACTGGAGCAACAAAGGAACAAATCTAAGCTACAACAATAGCCTATATCACTAATAGTACACACCAGCAAGCATATGCTAATTAATTTGTGCACACCCATCCAGCCACTTTTTAAGATATTTTTTAAATGTAATTGTTATCAAAAGAAAGTTATTATGAGTAATGGAGTAGTAAGCATGATTATACAGTACATACACCACAACAAGGTAGCCTACAAGCCTCTCAAGTGCTTTCACATGAAAAATACAACTGTTTTAATTGATTGTACTTGTGTAACAGCTGGTTGATAAGTTACATAATCCAGCAGCAAAATCTGATCAAATTTAAATAAGATATCATTGTAATAGCAGTTATAGAAATGTATTAACTGATACAAAAAAGTACTGAGCTATGTGCACCTGTAACGTGTTGTGTGTTATACCAAACCCTAAAATGCCTTCAGAGCAATCCCAAATAGTTTTGTGGAATTTTTGAAATTTCCTATTTAACTTGAATTTTTCTCTCTATATAACCAAACAACTGAATAATACATAAGGCTACAGGCTTGATGTTTTCACTGTTTACTGTTGCTTTTGTCCTGAGACTTGCCTTTTTACCAACTGCAGTATATGCAATACACGCATCATGGGCTTGCCTTTGTCCTCCTTTATGTCCCATATTTTACTGACAATGCAAGGTGTTGATTTGTGGTATTGCAATATGGCTTCCCTGGGCTTTCCTCCAGCTGTGGTGGTAACTATTAACGCTTATTACTTGTATTTTCCATAGTGATAACAGACACTTCTCATACTGTTCTTTATTTGTATTGCTGCATAATGGGTGGAACATAGTTGGAAGACAAAGCATAATGGTCACTGCATTTTTCAGTAATTGATTGTTGGGGAATGTGTTTAGAGACACAAAATTAATTTTATGGCATGCCTGGTGCCATTCTTTCTTTCTGCAGATTCATTAGTCAAAACTATGTTGTCAAAAACAAGTTGATGTGCTACTTCTAAAAGCCAGGTGCCATGCAGCTAGCTAACTCATCTATAGACAGTATGTGCTACTATGAATTGACCAACTATGTATTACTTTACAATAGGGTAATTTTGGGTTGTGCAATGACATTAGCTAATTCTCGTATTTCGTAATTCATGAAATATTCGTTCAATTATGTTGCTATGCACTGCTAAGGAAGCGTTTGTTAAACAAACCGCTTTTACCAACATATTACGCACAGAACTATCTTCTAAACTGTTTTATAGTTTGACTAAAGTGTTTTTTTCCACAAATTCTCTCGACAAAGCCTCAAAGCTGCTCTTCATTTTCGTTTGCATATGTAAGGGATACGCCCCCTTTCAACTCGAAACGATAGGCTATTCCTGGTAGTGTACTGTACGATGCCTGCACCGTTGTTTTTCAGTTGCTAAATGCCTGAAAACCTAAAGGGGAAGGTAGTCTGAGGAAAGTCGCTACACCTGTATTTCAGTCCGCCAAAAAGAAACCACCCCAGAGCAAAGTTCACCTGTGCAGAAGTTTAATACAGATTTCATTTCACTTTTACTTATGTAAAAGCTGCTTTTACCATTACTAAACGATTTTTTGCTTACGTGGGTGCGTACAGACAAACATAAATAGGTACACACACACACACACACACACACACACTTATACGAAAACAATTTCAGTAAACCAGGCGTGCACCCACAGCTGGCCGAAGTTATTAAATACTAAACAAGTAGAAGGAAAATTTTAAGTTAGATTAGGGATCAAAGAATAAAAAGTAGTGAAACAAGGGAATAGCAAAAAAAACAAAAAACAGTGAAACAAGAGTGATTGCCTATTCCTACAGATACCATATAGCACCAAATTTTTGTAGCACAAAAGTTTTGTAAAGTTGAAAATATTAGCCAAACAAAATTTATGTAATAAAGAAACATGCTGAGTTACTGGTGGTTAATTTTTGTAATTATATAGTTAATTTAATTGAGATGCAGACGGACTTCTAACTAGCTGGAGACAATGCCACAAGTACAGTTTTCTTCCGGTGTGAGAGGATTTCATATATGCAAAGATAGGTGGATGCTGGTTAGAGACAAAATACTCCTTTATCAGAGGGAGATTAGAAATGCACAGGATCCGTTTGCTATAAAAGTAACAAAGTGGAAATATTGTTGGGCATTTGCCAAAAAAGATAAGCTCAATGTGTTCGTTATTTCTGAAGAGAAGGTAGATGCTCACATGTAAGATTATAAACCCAAACAAACGGTGTCGGAGGGATCTGGAACAAGAGGGTCTTGTGATTTTTCAAGTTGGAAAAGGTTTAAAACAGTTAGTCTAGCATGGTACAGTACATGTTTGAGATGCCTAGAAAGCTAATGAGTCTAAAATTTAATGATTATGTTTGGATGTCCCTTAAAGTAGTCATGTAATTCAACCATCTGTTGTGCTCCAATGGGCTTCACTACACTGAACTGTAAGTCCACTGGTTGTATATCCTGTCCATACTGCTGTTGTGCCATTATTCGGTCTGCATACCAAGACTCAAATTTTGATTGCATGAAAAGCATGGCATCTTATGGTTGTAAGTGGTCTGTACAATTAGGAGGCACTGTCATACATAAGGTGACACTCAATTTTTGACATTGTATAGCCTTTGAACTCATCCAGCATCACTAAGCATCCAGTATCACTAAGCCTGTGTATGCTGGTGACAAATCCAGCTTCTTCCTCATATTATTCATATAAGGTACAATCACCAGTTTAATGTAGTCAACCTTGATGTCTTCATTGCACCAGTGATTGGTGGTGTGTGTCACATGCCATTCCGGGAAATTAACTGAAGGATGATATTTGGATGTCTTGCCTTCGTGTACTAATTGTATTGGCAAGAAATCTCCAGACAGAGTACCAGCAAAAGTTGCCGTGATTTGCCTTTTGTCATCTTGTCTAATCAACTCAACCCTCTTTGAACCGTCTGTAGCCATTGTCCAGTTAGAAATTGGTATATATACTTGATGGCAGTCTGGTCTTAATTCAGGATCATCTCATTTGGGACATCTAGTGCAACAGCAGCCTTAATATCTATGAGGAAATTATACTCAAAATTTGACACTGAAATTTTAGGCTTTTTAGTGGTTGCCTTTTGCTTAACAAAGCTCATCTTCCCCAATGGATACTTTACCCAGTTCTTTTTTCACTGGTAGCATAACATGCCCTCCATTGTGTAGGATTGACACGAGGCATATCATTAAATCACGTGACAGTACATACAATATGGACATGTGTACAACTGTGTGTGCATCTATGATTATCATTGTTCATGTTCTAATTACATAGTTCCTACACCTCCCCCCAAGCATTTGTGAGGGGCACAATGCTGACGATAATTAAGGCCAGTTTGGATCTTCTATAAGTCTTTTGGGTGCCTGGTGGGTGCAAGTTGAATGTCGTGGACTTGAACAGACTTCTGCTGAGGTACTTTGTTGTGGAAAAGTTTGCTGTGGTTGTTCAGGGGGTGCTGGTGTTGTTGATGGGAGCAAGGATGTTGCAGTTCTGCGTCGTAGGAACCGGCGGTTTCTTGTCAGGATTCTGCCATTTTGAGTCTTGATAAAATAGCGGCGGTGAGGACCAATGTCAACAACAGTTCTGTAAATGTCCCACATTTTCGTTTGTGGATGTTGCAGTGCAACGTGTGAGCCTATTCCAATGTCTGGTAGTGTGTGGGCATGGAGATTGTAATATGCTTGTGTTTGCTCCAATGAATTTGTAGCCTGTGTTTCTGCTTCCGTGACTGCTTTTTGCCAACATGGTAGAAAAGAGCGGTGGTGAGCTGAGAGTGAGTCTTGCACTGGTGTACCAAATAGTTTTTGAGCAGGTGATAATCCATCCTTGCGAGATGGGGTGTTTCGGTACTGTAGGAGTGCACGGCAAAGCGCATCTTCATTGAGAGAACATTTGTTCCAGGAAGTGGCAATGAGTTTTTTCATAGATTTTACCATGGCTTCGACTTTGCCGTTGCTTTGTGGGTAATATGGTGACGACACTTTATGGATAAAGCCCCACTGTCTGGAGAAGTCGTGAAAGCATTTTGAAGTGAATTGTGGCCCGCCATCTGACCACAGTATATCTGGCACGGCAGTGCGACAAAAGCATTGTCTCAGTACTCTAACAAGGTGGGAGCTGGTAGTGTTGTGGCCCATTGGGATTATGTCAGGCCAATCTGTAAAGCAATCAGCAACGATGAGGTAGTCCTGACCACCATAGCAACAAAAGTCTGCACAGATCTCTTGGAATGGTCTACTTGGCTTGTCTTTGCACACAAGAGGTTCTCGAGGATTGGAGGGAAGGAGATCTTGACACTTTTTACATGAAGTGAGCATGTTGTCGATGTCATTGTCCATTCCTGGCCAATAAACCGTAAGGCGCGCCCATTGTTTAGTGCGTACAGTGCCCTGGTGCGATTCATGAAGATGTGACAGTGTGGTGTGATGCATAGAAGGTGGTATCAGTAGACGGCATCCGTAAACTATCAAATTGTCATCAATGGAAAGGTGCTCACGTGCATTCCAGTAGGGTCTACATGACTGTGGAAGCTGGCCGCGGTGATCTGGGAAGCCGTTGAGTATTATATTGTACAGCTGTTGGTATTCTGGATCCTGAGAAGCATGGTAGCAGACGTCTTGCAATTTCAAGCTTTCGTGGATGTCAGTGGTGATAGCTCTCAACTCTGTAATAGATAAGGCTGGTTCATTAGGCGAGTCATGCTCTGCAAGGGCATCACTATTGTGAGGATTAGATACAGGATTGCGGGATAGAGCATCAGGGCCATCATTAACACTTCCCTTAATCCACTTTGCCGTAAAGTTATAAGACATCAGGCGAGACTTCAATCGTTGAAGGCGTGGGTTCTCAATTTCATCTAAGCGGCGTCTGTTGAGAATAGGGACTAGAGGGTTGTGATCAGTCAAGAGGCAAAAATGCTGGAGGCCGGAAAGAAATAGTTTGCACTTTTGATGGCCCATGCGACAGCTAGCATCTCCAGTTCAATAACAGCATATCTAGATTCTGTGTCGGTGAGGAACCGGGACCCAGCCTGGATGAAGGTCCACTTGTTATTGGATTGCTGTTGGAGGATGAATCCAAGACCCTGTCTACTGGCATCAGTGCTGAGACGGGTGGGATGATTGAGATTGAAGAATGACAAGACCGGTGGCTTGGTGAGTGACGCCTTGGCTTTTGCGAAGGCTTCATCATGATCGCTAGACCAGAGAAAATCGTTTTTAGTACTCAAAAGTGGTCTTAGTGGTGTCAGGAGTGCGGCTATGGCGTCAGTGCTTGAGGACAATTGGTTTACTAAGCCAAAAAAGGAGCAAAGGTCAGTTCTGGTGTTTGGCTTTGGATATTGTGAAATACCCGTAGTAATCGTTGTGTCCACTTGATATCCATCAGAAGATAACCGAAAGCCAGCAAAAGTGACTGCTGATTGAAAGAACTGACATTTATCCAGGTTAAGGGCAATATTCTTCTCTACGCACCGCTGTAAAAACTGTCGCACATGAGCAGCATGGTCTGAAGTATTATTGTCATAAATAACAATGTCATCAACTATGCGACGAAAGCCTTGTAAACCAGCAAAAGCTTCTGCCATTCTGCGGTCATAATGTTCAGAAATCGATGATAGGCCATACGGGGCCCTGAGATATTTGAAATGACCTTGAGGGGTTATGAACGTGGTTAAGAGTTGACTGGACTCATCTAGTGGACACTGGTGGTATCCTTTCAGTGCATCTAGTACAGTGAATATTTTTACATCTGTTGCTGCTATATCAGCCACAGCTTGAGCAGGTGTGGACGATTGATAGCGTTCTCTATGCACAAACTTGTTGAGGTGAGATAAGTCTACACACATCCTGATGCGATCGCTGTTCTTCTTAGGGGTGACCACGATTGGTGCACACCACTCTGTGACTAGTGCCAGCAGCTGAGATATCTGCTCCTGAGTCTGGCAGAACGTTTGTCGAGCAAGAACCATTCAGTGAAGTGAGGTGAATAGGAATGGTTGGAGCTGGGTCATTGGTGGCTACCTGTTTGATGGTGGATAACGTAGACGGTTGCGTCTCAAAGCCTGTGTTTGTGTGTACCTGAATTTGCCTTGTTGATGGCGGGAGGCTAGGATGAGATGGTGGCTGAACTTGTTTAGAGTGGCAAACACGTGCATAGTGGCCAACCTTCTGACAGTTGTGGCACGTGGAAGAGTAAGCTGGGCAGCGACTGCGGCCTCCTTGGTGCGGCTTGCCTCCACATCCTAGACAATCGGGACTGGTGGGCTGAAGGCCAGCTCTCTTGTGATATGGTCCTTGTTTTCGTAAGGTAAGGATGGTGGCTGAGAAATTGCAGAGCGTTGCTTCTTTGCTGCTTCTTTGCAGCTTCTTCTGCTCTACATGTTGTGATGGCAGTATCTAATGTAAGATCTTGTCGCTGGAGCAAGTGTTCAACCGTGTCACCCTCTAGGATACCTTCAATGATCTGGTCCCGGATATTCTTTGCTGTGCATGCGGGTGAGCAAAAGGTGCAAGTCTTAACTAATTCACGAAGAGCCACCAGGTAGTCATCGAAGGTTTCACCACGCTGTTGGATCCGTTTCCGAAAATTGCGACGCTTGACTGATTCGTTGATGTGGCCGTCAACGTATCGTTTAATAGCGGCGATAATAGCTTGCGTGTCTTTACCAGTGTTGGGCAAGTTACTTAGTAAAAGTAACTAGTTACATATTACATATTACTTGCAACAGAACTATTTAATTACAGTTACATATTACCCATAAAATAAAGTAACTAATAATATTACATATTATATTACTTTGTGTCCACAGCCTTAAGCTGTCACGTGTGAAACTACCACCTTATCACGTGACATGATTGCGTTGTTGGACAATGTACAAATCTTGGTTATAAGTAAGAAGCTAGTGAATAAGGTTCATTCAATAGGCCCCGTTACTCCATTGTGGTTAGGCGTTACTCAGAGGATTACTAACGAGATTAGTAACTTCGTTACTTTTAGTAATAATATTACATCATATTAGACTCGTTACAGTAATTATATTACTTAGGTAACGCGTTACGTTTGTAAGTAAAGTATCTTGTGTTATATTACCTGTTTTCATAGCGTATTTCGTTATATTACTTTGTTACCACAAAAGTAATAATATTACGTAACGCGTTACTCCCAACACTAGTCTTTACGCTGGTCTGTAGTTAGCCCGAGATTATCGACGATACTAAGTGTCTCACATGAGAAGCACAGTGTTAATGCGTGCACTTGTGTTTCAGCTGACTCCTCACCTAGTCCGGATAGACTAACATATGAGCTCCATTGGGTCTTCCAAGCAACGAAGTCGGCGCCTCTGTCCACTTGGAGGTCGAGCTTCGGGAGATCGCTAAGTCTGAAGGCGTATGGCATCTCAGTGGAATGCTTAGCGGGTGCCTCTAACCGGCACCAGGGAATCAATCAGCTGGTTACAATAGAGTCGTAGCTGCTCGCGGCGCCATGTAGGATTGACACGAGGCATATCATTAAATCACGTGACAGTACATACAATATGGACATGTGTACAACTGTGTGTGCATCTATGATTATCATTGTTCATGTTCTAATTACATAGTTCCTACACATTGCACTCCAATAGGTCAGTCCTAATGTGCTGAACAATACCCGAAGCTGCCCCAATTACAAACTCCACAGCGCCACGCACTATATTTCTTAATGCACATCACAATTTATTCTGGAAATTTAGACGGCCTTCTCTTGCCATGTAATTCTGTCACTGGCTGGTGTTTTTTCTGTTCAGATACTGCATTCTTCCATTCACAAATTGTGGTATATTTCATTGTAATTTGTAGTGACATAGTGCAATGCTTGCAGTATCACACAACAACACAATATCACTAGGTTTCATAGTGAATTATCAGTGTTCCTGTCTTGCGACTCAGTGTCACAATATCATTTTGGGATTGCATGGTAAATTAACAGTGGTCTCAGCTTGCGACACAGCATCACACAGTAATACCAATATCACTTGTTTGGATTAGTACGGCACATGCAGCAGATTGCCGGTGGTATTCTTTGACATCACGGATTACACAGTCTACTAATGATTTCTTTTGATTACACTGGAACACACAGGATTGTCACGAAAACTTGACATACTTTTCACTGTTTTCATGAGGTGTCAGCCTTGCCCTTTCCATTAACCATCTTTTTTTTCTTCGAATTCTTCATTGGGGCAAGCCTGAGTGAGCCCCACACCAGCTAGTTCAGATGATAGAGTTGAATTGCTCCATACTCGTCACAGGGAACTTAGTTGAGAAAACACCAGAAGAAGCAGAATTGAGGAGAGCATGCAAGAAGAGGGGAACATGACAGACATAACAGACAAATAGAAACACTAGAACAACTGAAAGACAACAGCATGACACGCACATGAGAGAGTTTCCATATGGCTTAATCAACCAAGTGTCATTGCTAAAATGACAGAATTTCATGCAGATATAGATTTGTCGCAATTAAGTAAATGTGTCAGAAATACTTTGCCCTTTACTAGCAAATTATCTTTTTCAATTTTGCACAATATTGCTCATTCACCTACAAAATACCAACACACAACATAGCATATGTACAGCATCTTCAACTGTGCACAAATACAATTTTATGCAACTTGACTCACTCAGGTTTGCCCCATTATGTTGTTAACATCTGTCTAGTACAAGGGTCTGTTTAGTTCCCTGAGCAACTTACACAGAAACTCTCAAAACACCATACTCAGGTGCTATTCAAACTTCACACATGCCAAAAGTTTCAAAACCTTTACAATTGATCTGCTATCCTTTCTTGGGCCTGTACAAACTGGTCGAGATTAAACAAGCACAGCCAACATTAGGTGCTAGTCAACTAGATCACTTACACTACTACACCATATGGAGTCAAATTTTTGTAGTGGAAAATTTTCGTAAATAGCGCAAATTTTTTCCTATGAATATTACTGCAAATTACTGTGAATTGGTGAAAATGCGCCAGCTTAATTTGTTTCAATTTTTCAAAGCCACTTAAGGATGCTACCAGAAATATGATGGGAAGCAAAAAGCCGCTATTGGAAATTAGACACTGGTACATGGTAGTACAGTAAGTATTTTGCACGTACGCACAAGCCTTTGCTTCATTGTTTGACAAACCCTTTAAACCAGTCTGCAATGTAGTGCACTGTCATGAGACTAGAATAATATTTCAGAAACAAGAGGTTTCATTATGGGGTAAACAACAGACACTCTAATACACTGTATTAGCTACACGGAAGGTACACAACTGGTTCAAGCAGATGAGTACATGTTACAGATAAAAGCATTTTCAGTTCTCCAGAAGTTAGCTAAAGTACGTACTTCTTACTCATCAGATTGCAGCATAATGTAGCCGGAGATAGAAGTTTGTATATTTACAAATACTACATTTACACAAACACTGCAATGAAAATAGCTAGCTGGTGTGTTAAATATAACTTATCCAGTTTGCTTGTAGCTCAGCACTCTTAATTCACACAAGCTATAAGGGATGTGGATGTGTGGAATTGATCCCTTCTTTACCAGGGCACTTGCAGATTTAGAACAAAGTGATGATTGTTTTCCTGTAGATGCCTGTGACTTGTTGTATTTGGTACTTATAGGACTAGTTCTGCAACTACAAAATAATTTGCAGCAAGGAAATGACTAAAAGTGTACAATCGACTCGTATGTGGATGGGTAAAAGAAGTAAGAATACTAAGAAATTCATCTCAGCTGAGTAAGGAATTATAAATTTTACCTGTCAATATACGCTACACTTTTTGTTTTACTCCCAATGATCAAGTGATACTCTTGATCATGAATTGTTGGATAATAATTGGCCAGGTCTGTTGTGTCCACTGCAACTGCCTGGCAGAAGTGTATATATTTATTTTAGCTGCAAAGGAGGGAGAACCTATACTGACAGCCAGTGTGCTTAGGTAATGCTATCTTCACTGAAATCTGTGCAATTATTCTGCACGAGGTAAAAATGCAAAAGCTAGATGACATCATTGATGGGTGTGACATTCTAAAGAGGGCACAAGATCCATAACTGATGAATTAGCTCATCTGTTTAGCAGCTATCAGTTGTCCCAGAACATTTTGATACATATGTACTGAAGACAACTTTGCCAGCATTCCCCTAGCCTATTGCTTCACTTCACAAACCTGAATACATTACACTTAAGTACTACCATTTGTTTTATGTTCAAAATACTTCACTTGCAGTTACCAATGAAATGGCTGAGCAGGTTGAGTTGCAAACGAGACAGCAAGCAAATTTTAAGCTGTGGTTTAGGTATCAAGCTGGAAGAGCTACTTCTTCCAATATGAAATCTGTGCCATACTGATACTGCAAATCCATCAAAGAGCCTGATTAAAGAATTTGTTATTCTCTATTCACCAGCAAGCAAACTATAAAGGCTGTCAAGAAAGAACATCATAACCAAGGTATTAGAAAATGGATTATTAGAAAATGGATTATTTATTAATCCGAGATGGCCACAAATTGGAGCTTCACCTGATAGTATTGTACAATGCAACTGCTGTGTTAACTCATACTGGAAATCAAGTATCCTTAGAGACATCATGAGGACAGCATTGAAGATGCAGTAGCCAATTAAATAATAGACAATTTTGTCTGATCAAACAGATGAGTGATTCCACCTAGCTAGATCAGAGTCATGCATACTATTCCCTGCAAACTTTTATTTGCGATGTACCTTATTGTAATTTTTGTTTTCTCGTGTTTGGCTCTTTGGAGAGGGAGCCTAGTTCCCATAACCAGTCAAGCGATGAAGTCTAGATGAAGGGAAAATGATTTTTGTTTAGTATAATCAAGTGGTTCCATCTCAAATGCTTGAAAATGAATAAGAGGTCTATACTATAAGGTGAATGGCATGTTGTGATTTTAAAATAAAAGTTGTGCAAGAAATTACAATGATTATTAATTTTTTTTATTATAGTGTATCAATTCAATACTTCATTATTCAAATGGTACAACAGACACACATACATTGTTTAAGTACAGCACGGCAATCGATGGCTGGAATTTCTTCACCCAAGTCAGTTGGAATAATGCCTTGAATTGTAAAATACTTCTAACCACAATCCACATGGATTACTCTAGTCTCACAACAGTGCTATATCCATTAATTACATCACAGACTGGTTTAAAAGGGTGATACAATAGCCAATTTTCACACCAGGTTTAGCAAACAGTGAAGCAAAGACTTGTGTATATGTACAAAATACTTACTGTACTGGATTCAGTGGTGTGAAACTCACCTGTTCTTTACAGTATTGCTTATTGGCTGATACGTGTAGCTCATGACACGGTGCTTCGAATAGTAGCTAATTGACCTATTTGTGCTCCAGATACTGTAAAAGGTATCAAACACAAAATGAAACACTGGTTGACACTAGGTTAAAGGAAGAAGTATGATTGGGTGACACGTGGTCGACTTACAACTTGGTATCTTGCTTGGTGTGGTGTGGCCATTCACTAAAGAGTTAATATGTTAGAATACAGTAAAGTCTATCATTCAGTACCAGATTTGCTACTCTGGGGAACTCCGCTCACATTTTGCAGCCATTGACAATTTGGTGGTCTAGAGTTGAAGACTTATGCTATGAGCACTTTCAGGCAGAGAATGCAATCCAGCTGAGCTACACAAGTTGAAGAATTCTTAAATAAATTTGGACTACTATGGAGTCACAAATATTTTACACTGGTCCAAGGGCAGCTTGCAATGTGTGGCAAGCAATATTGTGACTGGTTGTATAGACTCCACAAGGAATCTGTGTTACCTGCTGACCCGGATTAATTAAAAGTGAGGCGTGCGCCAAGGGCTAAGTTTTAGTTTTGAGGGTCGACTAGCGTGTTAAGCACAGCGGTATCTATACTTAACAATGGTACGTAGTCAGTATGATTCCACGTAAGTTTGCAAAAGGCAAGCAAGTAGGTGTGGCTTTGCACATATCTATTACACACAATAGTTTTAAAAAGTAGGCAGTGGATATCCGTCCAGCAGTCACGTGAATAAAAAACTTTGACAAAAGAAAATCATATCATGACCGGTCCATGAATCGAACCCAGGACCTCCAGTTCGTTAGGCAAAGATCCTATTCACTGTGCTACGTGGCTCCCAACTACCCTCCTATCTTAGTTTCTACCTAAATCTGTATTTCCAACCGAGGATGGCTACCTCCATCATCCCTGATAAAGGTCCATCTCTATTTCCATCTTTGCCAATGTTTGAGATTACTGAGCAAGGAGTCTACAACTTATTATCCAATTGTGATTCATCCAAATCTCCTGGTCCAGATTCCATTCATTCATACGTACTGAAAACTATAGCAACCGAATCTCTCCTATGTTAACTCACATCTTAAAGCAATCATTAGAGTCTGGTACCGTTCCATCTGAATGGAAACATGCCTATGTTACTCCAATATTTAAAAAAGGCACAAAATCTGACCCAAGAAACTATCGTCCTATTTCACTCACTTCTGTAGTGTGCAAAACAATGGACCATATTTTAGTAAGTCAAATTATGAAACATTTAGAAGACCAAAACATCCTATCAGAAAGCCAATTTGGTTTCAGATTCAAACACTCCTGTGAGTCTCAACTATTCATTACCTTTAATGATATTGCTAAACACATGGACAACAACCATCAAGTTGATGCTGCAATACTAGACTTCTCCAAAGCATTCGATAAAGTAGCACATGTATTCAAGACTCCTATACAAATTAGAATATTACGGAATTAGAGGAAACATGTTACATTGGCTGAAATCGTTTCTCCACGGTCGAACACAACAAGTTGTAGTGGAAGGCTCCAAATCATCTACAGTATTTGTGAAGTGATCCCTCAGGGGTCTGTACTTGGCCCTGTACTGTTATTAATTTATATCAATGACATTGTTATGAACATAAAAGTGAAATACGACTGTTTGCAGATGATATGTTACTCTACAAAGTTATAGCAACACCAAATGACCATCACATTCTGCAGAATGATCTAAATTCTTTAACCAAATGGGCAAGTGACTGGCTAATGGAGTTCAATATTTCTAAATGTAACATTTTACAAATAACATTACATCACAACAAAAGCAGCTTTACATACAAAATGTCCAACATCCCACTCAATACAGTATTGGAACATAACTATCTAGGTATCCGTCTTCATCACAGATTATCCTGGGACCCCCATATCAACTATATTTGCAGCAAGGCTAATCAACTTCTTGGCTTCCTAAAAAGGACCTTCCAATAGAAATTAAAGACCATCTTTACAAACAACTATCCATTGAGTATTGTTCAGCCATCTGGGATCCCTACCACAACACAAGTATATACAAACTTGAAATGATCCAGCATCAGGCTGTTCGTTTTGTTCTAAACAAACTGTGGTTCAGATCTAGTGAGCAACAGCACGACAGTGTAACAGATATAATAATGCTGACATACCTTGAATGGCCTATAGTCTCCAAGACAGGACAATGACTCGACTTACTTTGCTATTCAAAATTTTGAGAAGGTTAATAGTCATACCTGATCATTGTATACCTCCATCAGTTCCAGTATCATACACTCGTTCCAACCACCCCCTCAAGCTATTTCACTTACCAACATTCAAGAATCGATGTTTAGGCCACTCCAAATAAATTCTCTGTTTCCCGTCCACCGTCCGCATTAGTCTCGCGTGCCAGACGGTTTGTGTGGGGGCGGCAAATAAACCGTCTGGTCACTGTTGCACACATTCCGGGACCGCTGCCGGAATGTTGGCAGAGCCAATCAGATCGCTTCGCGGACTCTGTGACGAAACAGACACTAATAATTCAAATTCTTAGTGTAATAAAGAACTGAATCTCGGCTACACAGATTACTTTTTCGAAAGTTTAACAACGCCATGGGTTTAGGATCTTTGTTTCTCTAGTACAGGGCTCTTAAAAGCGTTGGTATAAGAACGATTATGGTTCACTACGGATTTGTGAAACGGCGGAATTGTAGAGGAAGACGTTCAGCAATGTTTCAAATACGTCACCAGGACAATACCAGTACAATTATCGTCTTAGTCTGCTGACAGAAGTGGTTGGAACGATTATTACTTCATCCTTGGCGCAAAACAATACCGTGATGTAATCTAATTGCATTCCAGTGAGTTCACGGAAAGTGTGCAACAGTGACCAGACGGTTTATTTGCCGCCCCCACACAAACCGTCTGGCACGCGAGACTACGCCCGCATCTAGTTACTGTCAGCTCTAAATATTCCATTATTCCGTATTCTTTCATTATTTTCCGGTTATTGTTGTATACTGACAGGCTCACTTGAAACCATGTCAGCTCACGTGTCAGCAGTGCTACCAAGTCGGCACAAACTTCACGTTTGTGCTATTTTTGCTGCGTAAAAGGAAGGAATAAACTTAAGTATGCTTTTATGCAACTTTTTATGGTTGTGCTAGACAAATAATGGCTTAAAAAGCTGCTAATCTTATAATGAATAATGGAAATGGACCGCCCGCCCGCATGCAAATATGCTTGAGTCCAGGACGGGAAACAGAGAATTTATTTGGAGTGGCCTTACAAGTACTCTTTCTTACCACGAACAATTATTCAATGGAACCAACAATACCTATCTCTGATATTGATAAGATTGATATTGACACTTTTAAAAACAATCTGATTGATATTGTGTGTAATTGTAATGGATATTAGCGTGTTGCCCCTGGTGGGCTTTGCTAATTAATAATAATATATAGCTACGTCATTCAAGAAGAAACCTATATAAGAAATCATGATCCAGTGAAGATGAAACTAAAGCTGAACCCGACCTAACTTGGGTATCACTCTTTTCACCCTATTTCATAACCCTACAGAACTTAGACAAAAAACGGTGAACCAAAAAGGCGAAAAAAGAAGTGCAGTATTGAAGGGGGATCGAACCCAGGATCCCAGTGTGATGGTCCAGTGTGCTACCGATTATGCTACCGCTGCTAGCTCCCTTGATTCTCTTCTTTTGTATGTTATAAATGTGACTAACGAAATAAGCTGTATATAGTAAGAAGAACCTAACCCTAAAGGTGAAGAAGAAACCAAAGCTGAACTCTAACCCTAACCCTAACACTACTAGACGCTTCCCCTAAAGTCTACTACTCGTGGCAACTACTGGACGCTTCCCCTAAAGTCTACTACTCGCGGCAACTACTGGACGCATTCCCTAAAGTCGACTACTCGCGGCAACTACTAGATGCGTGCCCTAAAGTCGAAGAGAGAGAGAGCAACAACTACAGTAGGAAGTCTGGATGCTTTTGAGCTTAATATTACGTAAGGGTTATGAAAGGTGGTGAAAAGAGTAAAACCCAACGCTAACGTGACGTTTGCCTGTTATAGCACAATGATGACCTCCACTGTCTGTACGAAGGTATGTTTAGCTCGCCTCGAACTCACCCAAAACCTTACCTTCATACAACTAGCGTGTTTGATACTCGAGTTATGGGTGACACTGCCGGATGGATATCAAACAGAAATAGTGTCCGGCTGCCGGACGAATATCCACTGCGTAAAAGGAGAGAATAAACGTCTTAATGATTAAAACAAAAATAATATGCATTACAAGCATGACGCAGGGGTACCATGTGCTGATGGATCAGTATACAGGAGCCCTGGCAAGACTTACATTAACTAAAATTAAATTATAATACACCAAAAAAAAAAAAAATCTAGCTATATAATATTTAAAGTTTACCTAAGGTGGTCTAAAAAGATCCCAGTCCGGGGAGGCTCTAGAATTAAAAATTCTGTAAGAACAGGACACAGCAATGCGAGCTGCCTGCTCAAACAAGGATCACGATACATTCCCGATATAAAGTGGG
This sequence comes from Dysidea avara, assembly GCF_963678975.1. NCBI lineage: Eukaryota > Metazoa > Porifera > Demospongiae > Dictyoceratida > Dysideidae > Dysidea > Dysidea avara. Next base: position 5,126,018 of record NC_089286.1, read on the forward strand.
CGTGGCTCACGAAAGAAGTTGGCCTTGGCTGTATCTCGTACAACAACAATCGATTAGTGGGCGTGGATCCACATAAGGCATGCAGCTATGAGCATGGTTTCGTACATACCTGTTACGACTTTAATATCACCGATAAATGGGCGTGGCTGCAGGCAGTCGTCCAATAAGTGGGCATAGCCCACGAAAGAAGCTGAGTTGCATCAGGACTTGACTGACGCTCCGTACCGTCTAACTAATTAATTTGCTTCTTTTTTTTTTAAAGAAAGAAGAACCGGCCCGAGTTGGCACTCCCATCCACCACACTCTACTCTACGCTAAGATGTTCTATAAAATGGGTTTGCCTTTTCGTACACCTACAGAGCTACTAAAACAGAACCTACAGAACACAGAATAGGAAAAAAAAGGAAATGGGGCTTAAACGGCCCCAAGACGCCCCTCCCCCAGTGCAAGGTCAACTGATGCTGGAACATGACCCTTAAAGGGATGACCAGAGGAGGAGCGAGAACCCCTTATGCACATGATGGCAGAGTGCAATAAGGAGAAGCCAAGACGGCAGCGAAGCCAGCTCATCACCCTACAGTACGGTGATTTCCACTTACAAGATAGGAGGAAGGCCAGGCGTTTGTAAGCCACAGTGGTGGAGGCACCATGCCTCCAGAAGTTGAAAAAACAAGAGGACTAAAATTACCATGTTCCACCTCTCGCACTCTCTCCTCGTACTGACGGCGCTTCGAAGTTTCATGCTGGCGATAGGGATTACAACGGTTTGAAGGGGCATAAGGTAGGCATTCCAGCCTGATTTTAAAATTTTGGAAAAATGGACTTTTTATATGCTCAATAGATAGAGTATTGAATACCGATCTCAGAAATATATAGTTTGTTGGGTTGGAATTAGCTACTTTGGCATGCACAGTGCTTAAAAACTGAAAAAAGGTCTGAGAGTATTTTTTCCCCATACATTTTAAAGGGAAAAATGGCACAATTGAATCAGGAAGCCATCTGGACTGCCTTGAAACTGCAGTTGCTCCTAGCTGCAGGTTTGTACATGTAATGGGAGTAACTTCAGATTGTATCGGATCTCAACAATCTTCGTATGTTTTGTGGTGAGCAAATATGTTTCTCCTATTGCACATTTCTCAATGGTGTATACCCATAGGCAAGTGGCTATCTCAAGTAAGTGAAAACATCAAGGTAACAACTTACAAAGGTAAACAACTAAAGTGGAGGTGCCACAATAATGCAACAATACCTAAGGTGGAGTTATGGTTTCAATTACGGAATTGTTATGCCGACTTTGAAGTGGCTTGTATTTTTGAGCTGATGACACAGCCATCAGAAAATTACTCTGGAGCTGAAAATCGCTAACCCGAGCGAAGTAACTACACACTTTAAGTAAGCACCAGTGACTACCTCCTATCCGACAGTACGTTTTTAAAAGTTTTAAAGTATTCTACATACATTACAAGGCTTGAAAAGATCACAAAACAACACAAAACTTACTTATATGTAATGCGCACGACAACACTAAGATTTTTATGACGATCAGCGTGTGGACAAACCTCATACCGATTTTCATCCTCATTGGAGCTCGCACTACGGAGCAATCCCAAGTTAAACACGAGTTGTTATTTTGTGCCAGGGTTCTATTGGGGAATATACGGAGAATTTTTTTATTTAAAAATCTTGGATACTGGAATGCCTACATAAGGGTTAAATATTCTAACATCAAAAAAAGTAGGTTCAAACCGAGAACCCCAGAATCCAGAAGCCTTGATGTCCAAGCGAGCACCGACATCTTGGTTAGCTGTACGTAGGGAGAGAGATTCTTAGGAGACCAACCATAACGGAGAGCTAACGCATCACAAAAGCCACCTTTGTGCAGAGCAAATCCATGACATTCCAAAGGCAAAGTGGAAAGCCAGGAGGATGCACCCTTCTCACCAGCTAGTTTCAGGGACAGTTGGAGATTGTTGGACAAAGTCGAGAGAAACTCTGAAAATCTTTGAGAGAGATTCTGACGTTTGATGGATAGAGCTTCTTGTTTAAGAGCACGCTGTTGTTGTAGGATGGAGGAATCAAAGCAAGAAAGCTGATTCAGGGTGGCAGATGCTAGGGGGGATGTAACAGATGTGGAAAACTGATAGTTGTCTTGGGAAGATTTACAAGGGTCAAATACACCAAGGCCCCCTTGACGGATTGGCAAAGTAAACAGCCCGTTCAGAGGCTAATTAATTTGCTTCGCACGTGATCCAATCCGGGTCAGACCCAGATACTTTTTAAGCGAGTCTGATCCAGACTGACAAAATCACCTAGCTAATATCGGACAGGTTCACCCCGGACACACGATTATACAGAGCAGGGGCGGATCCAGACTTAAAATGAAACTGAGGCACTACAATGGCTGGTTTGGTAATGTGAGACCAAAAAAAAAGATCCCTGATACAGAGATAGGTCAATGTTGTACGAGTTCGTATGCACACGAAGTACCGTAATTTGCTTTGTTTTCGTTGTAAAATAATCGTATGCAAAACTTGTGCAAAAATTTCTTACAAGAAAATTCTTACACAAGATCGAACTACTCTAATAGAGCAGTCATTCACATAAACCATACGAATTACACGAAAATTTTTATCACGAAAATAAAGCCGTGGCTTTACTAGAACTAACTTGTCCTTTGGACTCTGAGCATCACATTCAGGAAGCAAGATCCAGGAAGCAAAACAAGACTGAATATTTACTCTTGAACAGCGACGGAACAATTTGAAGCTAGTTATGATGTATAAAATGGTGCATAGACAAGTTCACATCGATAATAGAAACTACAACAGCAAGCTAAACATGAGGTCACGATCAACGATTTTTGCAGCCACATTCCAGAATTGACTCTTATCTTTACTCTTATTACCCCTCTACAATTAAATTATGGAATAACCTATCTAGCAGTACTGTGGAATCACCTACCTTAAGCACATTTAAACAATGTATTAATTATAGCTAAGTACAATCACTACAATTTATTCTTAATTTAATCTGTTGTACTATATACTCCATATGGAGGTTTCTGTACAGTAAACAAATAATAATAATAACAGCCGCTTTCAGAATTTGACCGCTTACAAATTCCTAACTATTATGAAACAGTAGAAATTAGTGTGCTAAGTCATTAGGTCTAAGTCCTTGAAATTAGGTTAGGTAATCCTAAGGCTGCAGTACATGTTGCTGTCAGACCTTCAGTGCTGGTCACTGTAATAAAGTGCTAATAATAATAAGGTCACTATCTGCCTAGCAGCATTCACGCTTTAAAGAGTTTATTGATTTCACTCAGCCGTCTATTGCCACCAAATCTAACATAAGACAGACTCTAGATAGAGCAGCCAACACTTGCATTACATGCTCACAACGAATTTTCTTGGCTAGGAACTGCAGTGAGTGGTCTCCCTAAATTTGTAACTTCTAATCACTTTTTTTTGTTTGTTTGTTTTCTGTATGTATGTATGTTTGTCAGTTTTGCTCTTGTATTTACCTTGCCGTGCCCACACAGATCTTTTTACTACGATCTGATTGTGGTCGCACGAGACCGAGGTCGCACATAACTTAGTACTAATCATTATTGTAACTTAAACTATAGGCACTTATGTTATTGTAACTTAAACAAGGCACTTATGTGTACGTACCGTGTACATTAACGTAAAAACCCTGTCGGGTGTTTGCTAATCAATAAATAAATAAATAAAAAATACTGTAAGCTAACTCTACTTATTGTGTTTTCTCATTTATAATAATGATGGTTCTCTCTGAATTACGGTATCAGCCTTCCCGGATTCCTCGTCTCGTCACAAACATAAAGAATGTGTAATAGACATAGCTATGAAACTATATTATATTTGAGTGCAATCAATAAAAACAGCTATATATTGACTACATAATTATGCACACAAGAATGAGTGTGTATAGCAGAGTACAAAATTAGCTATTAGCAGTGCATGACAATTGTCATATCTTCACTACGTCGATTTGGTGCAAATTAAAAAGACCATGAAACAAAAAGTAGTAAGTACTTGAGAGCATATAGGTTGTCTTGTTGGATTGATATCTTGTCAGGAAGTGAACATGTACTCCCAAGCAAGCATTAAAACAGATTTACAGTTAATAAATACCGTGCACATATGCAAAATAATCCAAATATATATTTTAAAATAATCCAAATATATATTTAAAGATAATAGGTGCATCTCTTACTTTTTTCAATTGAATATTTTACATTCAAGGACCACTACATTGAGCAATGTCTGAAAATTTATTTTTTTGCCATTAGCCATTATAAGTGTGGCTTAAAAAATTCAAGTACACACTTTTTCACATAAAAAATGTTGCTGCAACTTTAATTGCTGGTGTGGGACTTTGGTAAAAGAGAAAACTTGGAACACATTTACTATAAGAAATTTCACACTGCACACATCAAAGATAAAATTCCAATCCATGTGTATTCACTATAAAAATTAACTGCAATTATCCATGTTACCTGCATGCTATGCATTCCACAACATCACAAGGACATAGAATACTAGTCATTGTATCCTCACATAGTTCTACCAAATATGATCCTCCACAGAAGGGAAAATTAAAATTATTCAGCTGGAAAATTATCAGCAAAATATAAAATCTCGGAAATCCAGAGCAACATGGTTATGGACTGTTGTTATATTGTGTTTAAGTTTGAAGCGCCTACTGCATGCATGTAGTGCACAAACCATTACATTTGTTTCGATGTGTGAACAGCTTGTGTTGTAATGTTATATAAGTGCCATTATATAGGGACCTGTGAGAGTGGGTTAATACAAGTAGTCGGAATCTTGATAAAACTGAGGAATACAAAAATATCCTACAGAGACCCAGAGTCAGTAATATGTTTTCTGGGCATGTGCCAAAACAGCTAACTTTGATCTGGAACTTCCTCTGCACCCAGCCATCGCTTACACAACACTGACATCTCACTGCATGGGTTTTATATATGTGACCATTTGTCAAAAGGTGCTCTTTTTGGCAGACTAAACAATACATATAGATATTGATCATAGTTTGCCAGGGACTAAAACTGCCTACATATTTTTGAACTCGAATGTATTGGTTGAGTACAATTAGTCTATAATCCACTTTAAATTTAGGAACTTTTATATAAAAAAGCAAATTGCAGTTATGAACGTTTAGTAAGGTGGCTTAGTAACTGGACATTTGAAACAAAAGCACCAAAATTTTACGTTACCTATGCAATAATGATCTTAACTTCCAATCTTTTTATAGGAACAATTTTGTACAAGCAAATATCCTAGCAACCAACTTGGATTCCATTTTCTACCGTATGCATGAAGCTTGAGTTATTGTATATATAGTACATTGGCAATATACATGTACACACATTATTATGTATGCATGCATAACAAGTCATCTATCCACTTGACTGTGATGCTAAAAGCAGTAATAATCACACCTACAGGGTTCAATGTAACTCCAATCTGTTGTTTTTTTTCTTTGCAAACACCTGGTACTACATCCACTTGTGCTCTAACTGCTTTTACAAGCATTTTTCAGGAGGAGATGTGTTAATTAAACATCCTAGCTGTACTTGATTACAGATAAGCTACTCACTTTGATGTGTTGCAATAATTCATCCTGGGTTGGGGGCAGTTTTTCCATTCTTTCCTTCTGGCAAAATAGAACCTTCCTTGCTTCATCCACTGGTTCTACATCGCTAGTCTTATCATATAGAGTAACTGTAAAGTGCTAGAAAATGAGGAGTGTGAGGTTTTATAACACCATGGATGGAATGTCATGTAATTGGAGACACACATAATACTTGATGCTCTCTTGCCTCATCCAAAGAATGCCATGTATAGTGTTGCATCCAGTAAAGTTATATGAAAGATTGAAAAGGCCAACAATTTCTGTGCTCAGACTCTCATGAATGGTATTAATATGCATGATAGTGTGCAAAGCCCTACCCAGAACCAAATGTTTACATCTTCAACACAAAGTGTTGAAACATGCCAGCAAGGATTATCACCACATCGCGTGGACTGTACTCACCAGACAGTGCAACCGTTCTCAAGTCACTCTTGTACTACAGGTGAATTACTAGCCTGGTGTCATAATCACTGCATTATAATGTGGGTCTATTAGCTCCTTGAGCTGTACTCTCAGTTGGCAGTATGATTTCTTTCCCTTTAGGACAATTCATACAGCAATCTTGTTGGATATAGAAATGTGAACTATAATTTATTGCTTGAAATCTGCCCACCTTTTTGGGAGCTTGTTTTTACCAGCAACCTTTCTCTGAATGTCCTTTCATGCTTTAAAATCCTGCTGGAAATATATTTCCAGACAACATCCACATGCTTACAATTTTCTAACTGTTTGATCACTTCAGGAACAGAGATCTACTCATCAAATGTTGCAAATATTTGTGATGGGAACTATATAGGTACATAACAGCAGGTCATAAGAAGTTTCAATAGGTGCATAACAGCAGCTCATATAAGAAGTTTCACATCAATGAACTTGTATATGGATCAATCTGTGTGTACTGGACCAAAAATTAATAGTCAGTAAATTGGATTTCTTTTCTAATACAGTTTTTCTCCATTGGCAAGTGAAGAGTAATTTTCATGACTGAAGAATGCACTTTTGTCAATGGCTTTGTGCCGCATACGCGAGAGATCTTTCTTTACGAAATCTTTTCAGCTTGTTTTGTTCTTGACTGGGGCCTTGAGCAACTAAATAGAAAGAATTTTTTAATGGGATCATGAATAAACCTATTGAGATTGGTTATCACTTCTTTGTAGCATCTCCATGGAATACTGAAATGTTCCTAGATTAAAAAATTCTCATACAGTGCATGCAGACTCATCATGTATACAGAGCAAGTAATTCATCACTGTCCTCCAGGAAGGACCAGAGTTTGAAACTTGTTTGATCATGTACTTCAATTAGACTTGCAGCTTGTGTTTGTACTTTGGAGCTTTTTGTATTGAAAATCCTTCTTCTTGGTGGATAGTCACATTCCAGCTCAGAACAGTCAACTTCAAACTCCTTTAATAACCATGTTTGTTCAGGCCCTTAATTATACCATCTATTTCTGGAGCCACATCCAATTGCACCCCCAGATTTCTTCACTACTGTTCATGGACTTGATCAATTGGGATGGCTAAGAATCTATTGGTAGTTTTGTTGATAACCCAATGACCATGCTCCTCAAATTCATTAACAGATGTTGGTAGACTCTAATATCACGGATGCGTATTGGAATTCACTGTGCATATATAGTTATAGTGGTCAAGAACAAAGAACCAAGCTTTCAGACTTTCAATGTAAAGTGATTCATGGTATGCTTTACTGAAGATAGTCCCAAATGTTCCATGTTGATATTAACTTAGTTATCGGAATGTATACATGTTGGGCTTGTCACGCATTGACATTTTCTGTATTCATGTCATGCACTGTTGGCACATCACTATGTGGTCTTTCACTTTATAAGAAAGCTTCTGTTTTCAGTTATGCTAGAACCAGTGTAGTCACTTGGTGAGCATGTCTTGCTCTAGTCAGATGAGAGACCTTAAGAAATGGGTCTGCATGCAGTACCTGTTGATGCAATTTCAGCTTGTGTGAGCATATTGGTCCACACAAATCCTTCGACTTCATTTTCTTCGACAGCTTACTCAACTTGACCGGCTATTTTCCTTTAACCGTGTGTTCACCAGATATCAACACTATTAATTGCTGTGGAACCGACAATCTTTTAGTCTACTGGACAACAGCTGGCACAGTGGTATGATTGTCTGGAAACTGGTATCCCTGTACCCATACAGGTAAATGTAAAGTGACATTCTTCATATACCCTACGTAATTTCACAGAAGCAGGAAATCAAAGCACACTGATTTCCATGAAATGAACCCTTGGAGGTTTAAATTGTACTCAAAGGATTGTAACTTATCAAGTGCACCTACAATAAATACCCCATGTTGCTACAGAACAGGAACCACAGATTTCTTATCATGAAAATCCTCACAGATAGTAGTTGCAAGTTGATTCTCAAGCTGAATAATTTTATTGTAACTCACACAGAGACCCAAGTTATACAGCTAACTATGTGATGATCCTGATCTTTGTGTGTATCTTCACTCCAACACACAGTGGTTATATATTATAATGGTTATGGTTCCATGCCGTGATTTCGTGATTTAGCATAGAGTTGATGGTACTGGTGCCTGTTGGCAACTAATAGAAAAATTACCATCAAAGTGGAAGCTTTTGTAACCAACAATCCCTGTACATACTATTTTAGCTACCTTAAGCTTGACCAGCACCACTAGGGATTCATTGCTTCAGCCGCTTTTACAACTGGTGTAAATCTGAAAACTTGAAAGTGTAATGCACTCCATCTTCATACATAAATTCACAATTGCTGATCTGCAGATGGTGTTTATCATCATCTACTACTAAATTACTGCCTTCCATTCTTGCCATCAATTCTGCTTCTTGTAGCTTGTCTTGAATTCTCAATTTGGCTTCGAGTGTTCTAAATTCATGAAGTCTCCCTGACAAAACAGGCAGGACATTTGAACTGCACTTATATTGTTTCTGTAGTATCACTCCTGCTTCTCTTTTTTGCTGACTTTTTTCAATTTTTCTTTACTAAACTTCAGATAGTAAGATTTATGCCGCACAACTTGCAATTGATTCTCAACCAATTTATCTACAGTCACATCTGCATCAAAATTAAGTACTACTGGCAGCGTACCTGAATCAATTATACTATCCAGGAAAGAACAATAAGGTGAAGAATCATCTAAAGTTCCCTGGGTATTAAGTGGGAATTTCAAAGGCTCTATAGTGGCATATTAAACACATATTATTTTTCATAAATTCACCTTAATTTTAATAACTGCTATAGCTATATATGCACATAAATTGACAAACTGAAATATAATTAGTTTTAGATCAAATACCTTAACATGTGCTCAAGAAACTCAAACCCACAATTTCCACTGATGTGCCAAACATTCAATTTACATAACATGATAAAAACACATGTTTTCTTATAACAGTTCAAAAATTATATTCACAGTTTCAAAAAACTTGGACCATTTCAGAAAGAGTCCTGAGGGAGGAACCAAGGTGATATGAGGTAGTTCCTACCAAGAATTGGAAGTTATGGTTATGGGTACTGTAATAATTGTGTGGAAAAACGGTGTTGTTGTCCAGAACATCCAGTTTTGGCATTAAAGCTGCCTGACTATAATTGTCTATTATACATGTTCGCCTAAGCCAGCTGCCCAAAATAACATATTTAGCATAGACAAACCAGATATGCAAACATGTTTACAACATGAAAACATACTTGGTCCTGTACCAGTTGCAAACCATTAAAGTGAATCTACATGTGAGCAATCTTCAGGGAGTGGATCCAGGGGAGTTCCATGGAACACCCCCTCCTCCACCTTGGAAGAGCCTTAGTATTACTCAATGAGCTGCTTGTTAAATTTATTGTAATCAGTATATCAGTCAAAAAAATATTATTTCATGACTTGTAGTGGCATAACACGTTTATTTTACTTCCCTTTGCTGCAAAATCACTTGGAAACTGTTACCCCAGCATCTTGATATGCAGTAAGCACCTGCATAGTGTGCTCAGCTAGAAAGGTTTCAGTTGCACTTCTAAAGCTTAAAATTAATTGTAAGATTTTAAACTATTGCTAAAGGGGAGTTATTAGAAATACTACTACTAATTACAGGTTTTTGCAATTGAATTCGTCGGTTTTGCAACTGAATTCGTCCCGTTTGCAATAGAATTCGTCGGTTTTGCAATAGAATTCGTCGCTTTTGCAGTTAAATTCGTCCGTAACGCACTTGTCAATTTCACGCCCCATCCCTGGGTGTCCCCACACCCCAGGTGGGGATTTGACATTGCTTCTTGTCCCCACCCCTGGGAAAATTGATAGTTGTCCAACTTACTGACCGACTTTCGGTAGTTGCATTTCTAAACAGTAAAATCGCACTTAGCTAATTTTACTAGCTACAGGGCAGGTTTATTACTAGTCGCATACATGAAATATGCGCTTAGTCATCCTTGAGGTGTCGTCAAATCCCCTACTATAGGGGTGGGGACATAGTGTAAATCCCCTGTATTCCCCCACCCTCCCCGGGGGTGGGGCATGAAATTGACAAGTGCATAACAAGAATGGCAGCTGGAGCAAACACGAAAACATGATGTAGCAGCTGCTACAAGAACTTGTTCAAGTACAACAGTAGTAAACAACTCTTTATTAGGCAATAATTCTTCCTCTACAGCCTCTCCAGCAACATTCCAAACTCTACTACGCCATTCGCGATGGGTGTGGTCACTCGCGAGCAAGCTAATTAGCTTGTCAGACAGCTATCAACTTCGCGTACTACCAGCTTCAATTACCTTCTAGTATCTCAAGTGTAACTCTCCATGGCATAAATAATTCATCTCTTAATGAACGGTTAGTTTCTTGGAGCCATTTTGTTTATGACGATTTGTAATGCAAACGCGACGAATTCTATTGCAAAACTGACTAATTCAACTGCAAAACCGACGAATTCAATTGCAAAACCGACGAATTCAATTGCAAACGGGACGAATTCAATTGCAATACCGACGAATTCAATTGCAAACAGAACGAATTCAATTGCAAAGGCGACGAATTCAATTGCAAAAACCTGTAAGTATAATAGCTATACTAGAAGCTATGGCAGCTCAGATGAAATCCACCCTTTTAAAGTCTGGATCCATTCCTGATGTCACCTCTTTGGTATTACTGGTTTGGCAGGGGCTCAGGTGAATGCAGTGTTATTCTAGGGCTGAGATTTTCCCCCTATATACTCCCTCTAAAATTGTAACAATTAAAAGTACTGTATACACTTAAGTTAAACTTGTTTTTTAAATAGCAATGCCCTCAGATTCAATCTCAAGACAGTTAAATACATAAAATTTTACCAGGTTAAAAAATGCACATACAGCCTTAAAATGCTCTCAAATTGAGTCTCAAATGGAAAAAAATCTTATGATATATACATGCATATATAACTACAAAATTCCTAATGGCTATTCAATATCCAGGAGCCTAAGTTTAGGCTTGTTTTCAAAATAACACACTCAACTCTCAAAATTGTCCTTAAATTCTCATGTCAGTTTGGTTTCAAAATAACATGCACAACCATGCAGTAGAAATACCCTCAGATTTAATCTCAGAAAGCTTGACATTTTAACCTTGTAGTAAGAATTGTTCTATAGCTAACCTTAAAATACACTAATGTTTGATCTCAGTTCTAAGCATCATTATGGCTGTACTAATGCATTCCAAGTGGTTTTTTCTGGAAAAATGTATTGCAAGGCTGTTTTTCAAAGTGCAAAACTGAATTTATGAAGCTGTGTGATTTTTTACCGATCTTTACTTATTAAGTACTACTGTACTTAATGATAAGGACTACTGTACTTAATGATAAGGACTACCATGCTTAATGATACTTACCTATAAATACGCATGTAAAATCTATTCTAGTACAATAGTCAGTAACTTTAAATAGGTGGGCATGGCTGTGTTAATAGAGTGTAAGAACTTATTTCATGTGTGATGGAGGACATCATAAATCCCTTAACCAAGTCAGAATGAAGAAGTGCAAGCGAAACTAGAACTTAAAAGGGTGATAAGTGAAAGCCCTGTGTAAAATTAGTATTGTAAGCATAGAAAAATGCTGACAAACTATACATAGCAGCTAGACTGCTATAACCACCACACCACTTCTGATGATTGTGAAATTAGCTAGTTGCCTTGACTGCATGTTTCCTGTGAAGACATAAACATGGCCCATTTGCAAGCAGTGATCCAAAGTTTCTTCAAATTATTGCCATTCAAATATATTAACATCGTCATGCAGCAGACTACTGCAGACAGGGTGGGGCCAATTTTAATAGCATGTCATCCCATTATTAGAGAAATTATCCCTTATGATCAGAGAATAGAAGGTGAGAAAGACCTACAGACAAAACATTCATATAGTAAAGATAGAAATTGTTGTTTACCCACAGTTGGCTATAACAGGCTACATCATTTTAAACAATGATCTAAAACTGTATTACAGATTTAAGTAAATTACATACCCTTCATTTATACCAAGTTGAAGTATTCACTGATCAAAAATTTTATTCTAAAAAATGACTTGATTTTTCAAAAATTTGAATAAATCGCAAGAATGAGCACAAATCAAAATTCTAGATCTGATGATTTGATAGAGACATTAGTAGCATTGCTCAGTAAAATAACTAGCATGGTATGTACTCCTTAGGCTTTGAAAAATGTGAATTTGTGACCATATGTGTCACTTATTTTCTAGTAAAAGTTTCAAAATTATTCGTAAATGAAAATGCTTAATAATTGAAAATGAGCGAATATGCAAGTTGCAAGTGTCTATCTAGCATGTATGTAGTTCAAAAAGTTATGAACTAGGAAAGTCTTGACATGATCACGCAGAGACAATTATAATTTTGTTCAAAACCCCAGTGAAAATGTCACGCAAACTAAAGCTTTACCTGACATTGATACACTGATGCTATTTCGCATTCAGGGAATACGTCAATAGATTTATATGCTTAATCTTATTATATGTATAATGGTACAATCATTATTGTGTTCAAACTTTGCTATTTACATGTACTTAAGCACTAAAAAAAAACTATACAACCTTGGACTGCTTCCTTGTATTTTGATCTGACATTTTGTCAGGCAGGTTCTATTGAGGTCGGCCATGCATGATATTTGCCTGACAAATGGGCTATGTCAGGCAGTAATAATTGACTCTGTCAGATCACGGGGTTTATGACGTCCTGCACTATACAAGCAGCCAATTGTAAATAATTTGTAGCAATATTTCATTACTGCAGTTGCTCACGAGTCAAAACACTACAGTTGCTCACAAGTCAAAGTTAAAATAGCCTGCATGAGGGCTGGAGGTCATTATAATGGACTGCAGTATACTACTATAACATATAGCACTGTCCTCACTTTATAGCAGTCTGTGCATATACTCTCTAGGTGCTTATAAATTGCAATAGTGATAGCGTAAATGCAATTTTCAAATATGTGTAGTCTTATACTGCCCAGTGCATGTAGTTAACACAATTCTCTGACTAACTGTTGAAAAGAGTTCATATGATACTGTTGCTGTTAAATTGACCACTAAAAGTAGTTTACAGCTGTATGAGCCTAGACAAGACACTGAGATTGTGCTAGCCAAAGTGATGGTAATATATATAGCTAATCACTTTTGTATATAGTTGAAATGGGTATTACAGTAAAATTTATGTGAGTCCAATAGTCCAGTCAGTTAATGGATGCACCCCTAATCAGGCAGCTGCATGGTATTCTACCTGTTTCGATGATTGAAGTAAATACAATCTATTTTCAAAATTTATTGTTACTGGCTATCTTTGAATATTTAAACAGTGTTGTTCCTTAGACATTTGAGTAAATGGAATCCATTTTCAAGATTGAGTGTTACTAGCAGCTAGTTTTTTTTTTGCTCATTTTGCTGCAGTTTGTTTACTATTATACTAACAGACAGAATGTACTGTCACAGCATGTTACATATAGCTATAGCCACTGATCAGTATGCAGTTGTGCTTCTTTCATGACATTGTCGATTATTGTGTAGCTTAAGTGGCAGCTACAGTATAGAGTATGATTGAATAGTGTTTTGTTTTTGACTGCATATTTGAATGTTGCTAAATACACTGCCACTGCATACATTGGTGAAATGAGCTCAGTCTTCATATTACAAAATGAATTATACGTTCTTCTTTACTGATACCACATATTCAATTTCCTTTTGCAAATCACGTGATCACATCCATTGCTCCTGACTCCTTGAAATTATTACATTGTTTGTTAGTGCATTTTCATTTTCAGTTACCTTGCCCACACAGTGTGTAAATGCTATGGATTGCCTAATTCATTAATCTTAACTACAGCATATACACATAATTCTAACTATTATTATTGTTATGCGGAGCTTATAAAGTACTATGATTCTATAATTTTCAGCATATGAGGAAGCAGACTTCATGAAGTACATGGAAGGATTTGATTTTGAAATAGTCTGTTCTCCCACGGTAGCCCAGACAATAGCTAATTGTCTTGGAGATTGGAAACAGCTGGCTCGATTCTCTGGGCTGGATGAAGCCACTATAACAAAGATTGAAAAAGAGAACTACAATGACTATGATGAACAGAAATATCAGTGCATCTACTACTGGATTCAACGCAATGGTGTAAATGCTACAATAATTAACCTGTTAGGGATAATTTATCACAACCTGGAAGACAAAATATTGGTGCAAAACATCGTACAATTATTAGGTACAAATGCACTTAGCTAGGTTAGCACTTACCAATCCTGATATATGTTTATAAAGGTGATGATGATAAAGTGTATACATCTACTTCATCTAATGAAACAGACTTCATGAAATACATGGAAGGATTTGATGTTGATATGACCTATTGTCCTGCAGTAGCCCAGACTATTGCAAACAGTATTCTACAGTGGAAGCCCCTAGGTAGATACCTTGGACTGGATGAAGCTACTATAATGAAAATAGAAAGAGATAATCTACACGACTACAATGAACAGAAATATCAGTGTATTTATCATTGGTCTCAGCGAATTGGTGCAAATTCCAAAATAATACATCTACTGAGGATTATTTACTACAAGTTAGAAGACAAGATATTGCTGGAAAATATTGTGCAATCATTGGGACAAATGGGTATAAACACTCTAGTGGTTAGAAATCTGCATAACAGTGTATTTGTCTATAAAGGTGCTGAGAAAGAGAAAATGCATACTGCTGCTACTGAATTCAATGAAACAGATTTCACAAAGTATTTAGAAGACGTTAATGTTGATCATGACATACCCTGTCATCCAGTAATGTTTCAAAGTATATCGCTTTGCCTTGTACAGTGGAAACCTCTGGCTCGTTACTTTGGTATGAATGAAGCTACTATTGTGAGAATAGAAAGAGAAAATTCCAAAGACTACAATGGACAAAAGTATCAGTGTGTTTGCCACTTATTTCAAAACAATGGCACAGATGCTGCAATAATGAGTCTGCTTAAAGTTATTTACTACAAGTTGAAAGACAAGACTTTGCTGCAGAACGTCTTACATTCTTTGTGTAAGAAATATCTTGCAGCAACTTTGTACATGTGCAAGTATGTATCTATCTATTGTACAGATAAAAATAAAGAGAGGTTCGCAGTGAGAATCAACGAACCTTCAACCAGCACAAAATATGCACTGGTATGTTGCTAATTTCTATATAAAGTTTATACTAGCTACAGAGTACAATGAGAAAATTAAGATAACATGCACCATGGTCACCTGACTAGGTTTTGTATAAATCAGCTCTAAATTACATACATACTATACTTCATGGCCTACACTCCACTAAAGGGTTTACTATTGTAAATTAAAGGTTTACTATACAAAACCATTGAATGGCTTCATATATGCAACCAGGCTTGTGAGTGCATCGTCGCATAAAATGTGTTTACTTTTTCAGACTCACACTTTCTTACATAATGTCATGGCCATGAAATTTTCTTCTGCATGTTAAATGTTCAATTTTCTTTACCAATATCACAGAATGTAATAATTCTATTCCTGTACTGAGAATTGACCTTGGTTTGTGCCAACATGCCCTGTTTTGACACATATGTGTATCTTGGTATAAATAAGATTTATGCTAGCATAGTTTGGTAGAGTTTTGATAATTAGGTTAAAGTGTGTGCAAATGTAGCTTCTGCATCTGTGATGTACTTTAATGTGTTTTCTCCCAAAGGTAATCCGGCCTACAAATCAATATGCTCATTGGATAACAAGTGCTACAATATATTTTTTAATGTTTCTGTTTATATACCTCATACATTTTTTGTAAGTTTTGTAAAACTGCATTTCAGTGAATAGTTATATCAATAAATTATTTATATGATACATTTTCATCAATGAAACTAATTCTGCAATAACATGTTAATGTATGAATTTCAGTACATGTTTATCAATGATTATCTATAATATTTACACTTGAAGTCAGTAGCACCACATGACATACTACAACAAAGTACAACAGTCAGAAAATTATACAGGTGTGTGGGCAGGATTTTCTCAAGGTGGTTATAAGATTGGTAGTGTTAAAATGTTTACTAGATCCATGATTCTACAGATGATTATATATATATATATATATATATATATATTAATTATTTTAATGCTTGGTTCTCTTTTTTAAGTCCTTATTATGGCTGGGATAATACAGGTATCAGTGCAGAAGAACTGTAGCTAACTGAAAATGGAAACTCATGCAGGGTCTGGTTACTAAATTTAATGGATTGAAATAGTCTAATAGAGCAATCACCACTCTAATAGAACATTCGATTCATTTGATATTTATGATGTGAATTATAGATTAATTAAATCCTTGGTACACATGGTCATGTATAACTGTAACAAGTTCTATCTCATAAACTAAGTTACACATGTTGTTCAAAGCATACATACACTTACTATCAAAAATGCATCTCAAAGGATTCATGGACAGCTAAGCAACCGCAAATATTACGTCCCTCGAAAATTTGTATGTATACAGTAGGGAGTGCCCCACCTTCCCTTACCAGTCTGTGCCTCACCTCCCCTTACCAGTCTGTGCTTCACCTCCCCCTTACCAGTGTCTCCTAGATCCATCTATACATTATGGAATCCATGAACAACTCCCACATGATCAAACACCATCCATCTGATCGATCTCAATTAGTAGTACGTACTTGATGGAATAGTTATATCTAGCAGAGTGCATCCTAGCTGCTATTTTAGGTGTCCTGCCTGGGGCTGTGGTAACCCCTCTACTACTTCTACTGACATAACTGCCTCTGTAATATACATATACGTATGTATGTAATAGTTACACCATGGCTGTGAGGGATTATATACACACTCAAAAGCCTGAGGACCGAAGGCTTGAGGGCTAAGGGTGCATATGTCAGCAAAATCCAACACAGTCATGGTATAAGTGATATATCACTCTAGGCACACTTACCTGATAGATAAAATAACTACAGAGTACTCACCCTGTTTCTTGTATCTCATTACAGTAGTGGATATGTAATACATGCTGTAGCATAGTTTATGTTGCAGCATTTATTACACGCCCACTACTGTAGTACCCTAGCTGTAGCAATACTAGATAAATACTGATGATGAGGAGCAACTTTGGATTCCCACAGATTTACTCCAGAAACATGGTAACTGCATATAGTTTGGCCATCTGAATGATGGGTGGATCTATAGGATTTCATAAGGAGATGCTAGTTGAGAAGTTGACAGCATTATAATACAGTTAATACTCAGAATTTGAAACGTGGTCTATTTTGAGCAGTATCTGTTTAGGTCAGTCACCTGGCCAAGTGGCTGCTTTACACAAGATGGATCAAAGTATATAAACTTCTTACTTGGGAATTTGAAGTTAGCCTTTATAGCCTTTCTGTGCAGGTTTAGCCTTTATAGCCTTTCTGTGCAGGTGGCCACTATAAAGTGGTCATGGGTGTCTGGATTCAAGGTACAGCCCGCAGATGCAAACATGCTTAAACTTTGTTAGAATTAATATAACACATATTTACAACCTGCAGAACCAATTCATTCCTTTCATCACTTGCAAAACAGTTGGCAATACCCATTTCCAAGTTTTCACAGTGCTATTTCAACAACACTATAATATTATAATGAGAAATTTATATTTTGATGATGGTATTAAGCAATAGACAAATTTCATAATAATGAAAAATTAAGTACTATTTTGATGATGATGGTATTTGTCTATTAGTATAATTATAATGCACAATTTTTGATGCGTGGTAGTAGCCTACAGATTGGGCCAGAAGAAGGAAATTTTACATGTAGAAACTATATGACTGTATTCCAACTACTGAGCAATTGGGAAAAAGAGTTTGAATTTGAAGATTGAGATACTCTAATAGAGCAGTTATTATACTCTAATATAGAAAATTGCAACTGCATGTTCATCAAATGATGATGACAGCGTCTTGTTTCCAATTGAAACTTAGCACTCAGCATACATATATATATATATATATATATATATATATATAGCTACAGCCATAAAACATCCTCTTTCAGGAAACTAGATTCATAGGTAGACACATGTTTCAAAGGTACATAACCATCAAAATACCCTTAAATTCAATCACCGAAATCTAATCTTATTTTCTCGAGAGATATCCAACTAGACTCTTA